>NC_141611.1:21386969-21686969 GCF_047967505.1 Dipteris shenzhenensis
AGGGAGCACGTTAGCGCGCTGCGTATTTCATGCATTTAGGCCTCAAAAGTAGGACCCCATTGTGTTGCCAATGGGGTCCTACTTTTGAGGCCTAAATGCATGAAATAGGTAGCGCGTTAACGTGCTGCCTATTTTAGGCATTCAGACCCTAAAAGTAGCACCCCGTATCTTTGGACTTGCATATCCGAATGGGGTCATGTCATATATCAAATTGAATGGCAAGATCCAATTTAGATGGTTTTCATGTCCATTTTCTCCATCAACTAAAACTATATTCATCAAATAATGTTGTTTATCAATTTTTGGCATACCCCCCCCAAAATCAAGACCCCCATTTTGCTATATGTATGTAGGTATGTATATATGTATGTATATACATACATATATATCTATATGTGTATATATATATGTGTGTGTGTGTATATACACACACACATGTATGTATGTATGTATGTATGTATCTATATATATATATACATACATACATATGTATATATTGATGCATATATTGATGCAAATCTTGATGTATATATTTATGCATACAGTTTTGATTGATGGAGAAAATAGGCATGAAAACCATCTAAATTGGCTCTTGCTGTTCGAGTTGATATAGGACATGATCCCATTGGGATTTGTAAGTCCAAAGATACGGGGTCCTACTTTTAGGACCTGAATTCCTGAAATAGGTATCTTGTCAATGTGCTGCCTATTTCATGCATTTAGGACTCAAAAGTAGGACCTCATTTGGTCCTACATGGGGTCCTCCTTTTGAGGCCTAAATGTATGAAATAGGCAGCGCATTGATACACTGCCTATTTCAGGCATTCAAGCCCTAAAAGTAAGACCCCGTATCTTTGGAATTACAAATCCAAATGGGGTCATGTCATACATCAAATCAAATGGCAAGAGCCAATTTAGATGTTTTCATGCCTATTTTATCGATTTAATAAAACTATATGCATCAAATAATGTTGTTTATCAATTTTTGGCATACATCCCCAAAATCAAGACCCCCATTGGAAAGAAAGGTAAGGAAAACAAGTGCTTGTTCTTATGTTCAGGAGACATTAAAAAAGAGGCCTAGTAGCCCAAAAATGGCAGCGCATCAATGCGCTATCATTTTTGGGTTGCCAGGTCTCTTTTTTGTTGTCTCACGAGCATACATATGGAGGTTATTATACAATATAACTAAGAAGTAGTATTGAAGTAGTTCTACAATTTGGATGCATTAAGAGCATTCATATAGCAAGGAAGAATATAATAATTGAATTCATTTTTTTTTCAATACATATTGCTAGTGAGACTACCAAAAAGAGGCTCTACCCTTCATGGTCTCTGGATACAGAATATAAGATTGCTTGATGCTTGGATTGCAGCTGGAAACGTTGTGTGGGCAAAGCCACTATATGCCTCAAGTGTTGGAAATTGATGTATGGCTCAAGTGTTAGAATGTGCAAATCATGGCCAAAATCAAGACCCCTTAGAGATTCCATGAGGGCTATCCTTTTACTACTACACACGTCACCTTTAGTTGAGGGCAGAACCATTCGTCATCATAGGCAGCAGGTTCATGGGACCCCATCCCATGATCCAAGGCATTATTCAAAGACAAAGTATTTCTGACCATTCCCAAATTGAGTTTGCCAATTCCTAATTTGATTGATTTCATTTACTGGACTTGCAATGCTTGCAAAGCCCTTGCTTAAACTTGAATGAGCCTCTTGATTTTGGGGGTATAATGGTCAAAAATGGCTTAACATGCCCAAAATCAAGAGGCTCATTCAAGCTTAAGCAAGGGCTTTGCAGGCCTTGTTTTTGGGTGGCAAAAGCACGAAAAATGACAGCGCATTAAGGTGTTGCCATTCTTATGCTTCCCCCCTCCAAAAACAAGACCCCCAAGCTATTCATTGGAGACACCAAAATGAGGAGAAGGATGACGTGAGGAGTAGAGGAGCTGGCCAATGAGGGGAGGGACGGCCTTGGAATTGCCAGCAACAAGCATGATGCAAGGAGGTGAGAAGGCAAAGAAGCAAGGAGGTGAGGAGGTGAGGAAGCAAGGAGGCAAGGAGGCAAGAGGCAGCCTTGAAGGGCAACAAGAGGGTGGAGGTGGCCGAAAGAGTAAGCAGGAAAGGGAGGGATGGAGATTGCTTGTAGGAAATGCTTGGATTAATGCTACAAATGCCATTTTTTTGTGTGTGTTTTGTAGCATGAAATTTTTATGGCATTTTTCTTTTAAAAAATACAACATTTTTGTGATTAATTGTGCTACAAACAACTCAAGCCGTAAAGCACCATGGATTAGTACAACAATATACATCACAAATGGATGCATACACTCATATACATCACCGATGGATGCATACACTTATACTCACATCAATTTCCAATATTGTATTAGATGGACCCTTAGCATATATGTGTGCATAGAAGACCATTTCCTACATTGATCCCTGATTTCATAGTTAAATTATTCCCTTTCTCACATTCTAACATGTGAAGATTTAATGTACATGCATTACGGGCACATTATATTGTAGTTTATGACTAACTTTTTTTATGAATGCATGATACTTGTATATGGTCAAGGAAGGTATATTATCATTTTTGAATGACAACATTACTCTATGCTCCATTTTATCCTATATTAGAAACTATGATCACTAGATATTACATAAATGTATTGCTCCATTATATCCTATACTAAAAACTATTTTGACCCAAATACATAATGCCAATTGAGGTTAGTACTCATGACAAGTGATGAAAACAATCTAATGGTATGAATGAGATCTTGTAAATTTTGGATATATAATATGGGTACTATGTTGATTGAGATATTTTTCTAAGGGAATATTTTCAACTTAATTACTAAATACATACTTACAATGGTGAACTGATTCCCATCTATATGTATAATCAAGTTTTACTTTGTGTTAAAAAAAAAGCTTTTGCATAAGGTAAAAATTCGAATAGTATTTATATTTGTTTGAGACTACCCATTGAGCTGGCTCCTATCCTTATATTGAACATGATAATGTTCATAAAGATTTTATGAATACAAATAGATAGCATTGGCTCTCTTTTTAGTGGTTGGGAATGAACCCTAAAAGTACCCTAAAATGACTATGTATTCCCTTATTTGTAGCATGGAAGTGATCATGGTAGAGTGGCATAATCCCTATTTTGCTTTTTTCATAGGTTCTTTTGCTACTCATGGTTGGCGGATACACCACGGCATAGATCCGAATAGATATTTGGTTTTTTGCTTCAACTTGCTTGACTAGACTTTCCTTGATGATTGTTCGATTGTGCATGATGAGTAGTCACTGGCTTAATTGATGCATTAAGTGCAATGTTTTCCTTAAAGTTTTTCATACTATAAGATACGAGTTTGCTTATACGGGTGGAAATAGAAGCTTGTTAATGCCTGGTGCATATTTTCCGTTAGATGCAGTAGGATACTAGTTACAGAGTGTCTTTGCCAATTATTTCACTTGAATCATGCTCCTCTTATGCTTGAGTTTATGGTCACGTATTGAGTTTAACATAATAGTCTACAAGATACTAGATGAGCACTCAACATAGCGGTTAGATGCATTCATTTCTAGTTCCGATAGAACTATCATTCAGACATTGGTCATAATAGAAGTATGGAGGGCTAAAATCCTTTTTTGGCTCCCTGAGTTTTTTAGAGCATGGTATTGTCCAGATTACATAGGTATTTTCACTAAGCAAAATTAATCCTTATAATGAAAATGTGTTTTTTTTCTTTTGACATAGTTAGTTCTGTTTCCATGTTTTTGGATCGAATGTATGGATGATCTTCTGCAAGCATAAAAGACATGATATGTATATGTAGCACATGATCATGTTTACATATTTTCAGTCATATATTCTACCTTGTGATCTATCATTATCTTGCTGTGTGGATGTTCAATCTGAGTAGTGTTTGCTTTTTTTATCACAAATTTTATGTATTGTTGTGTCTCTACCTCTCCACAACGACTCAAATTGATAGTATGGGGATGAAAGAGAAGTTAATTGTGAGTTTCAGGCATGCCTTCATTGTTGGAATATGTTTAATTTGCTTATGATCACATCAATTGTTCCAATGATATTGAGAGGAATAAGATGCTGGATGAGGTTCTCGCTCGCTTGAAACCTATTTAATCTTGCTCGCTTATTTGGGGCTGCTCGCTTTTCTCTGCTCGCTTTTTGGTAATCCTCCTTCCCTTCCTCCCCTTTCCCCCTTCCTCACCCTCCCCTCCCCTTCCCTTCCCCCTTCCTTCCCTTCCCCTTCCCTTCCCTTTCCCTTCCCTTTCCCCTTCCTCCCCCCCCCCCCCTCTCTCTCTCTCTCTCTCTCTCTCTCTCTCTCTCTCTCTCTCTCGCTTCCCCCTTCCTTCCCCTCCCCTTCCCTTCCCTAGGCCCTTACCTTTCCCCTTCTTTTCCCTTTCTCTCTTACCCCCCTCCCTTTCTCTCTCTTCCCCCCTCCCTCCCCTTAGTCAACTGCAACGTGGGAGTGTTACAGTCACTTGGAGCAGCAAGCAACAGCCTACAGTTGCGTTGTAGAGCACAGAGGCTGAGTACAGGGATGCTGCAATGGCTGCATGTGAGGCAGCTTGGTTGCATAAGCTACTTTATGATATGCATTAGTCTATAGATGGGCCAATTGTCATTTATTGTGACAACATTAGTATACACTTGGCAAATAACCCAGTCTATCATGCTAGAACAAAGCACATTGAGGTGCATTATCACTATGTGCGGGAGAAGGTTCTAGTAGGTTTTATTGATCTAGTTTATGTCAGCACAGAGGATTAGGTAGCCGACATATTCACGAAGGCATTAGGTTCAGAGAAGCTGTGCAAGTTCAAAGACCTACTTGGTGTGTAGGAATTGGGATTGAGCTCAAGGGGGAGTGTTGAGATATCGAGCTCCACTTGTTATATGCCAGGGTGACCCTTGTGCATTTATGTCACTGACTTGTTAGCTACAGATGCAGTTGTTACACTGCCCATGAATAATAGCTAGATTACAGCTATCTTTATGTACTCTACTTAGTGGCTCAGTTAGTATGCCACCTAGGTTAGCTGAGTTTGGTTTGAGACCCACATATAGGGTTTATTTATTCCTTTTTGTACTAAGAGAGAGAGTTCTTTTGGCTTTCACAACTAAGAAGAGGAAAACTATTTTTAGCCTCCACCTTTGTGTGTATTCCCCCATTGTGTATGTGAGAAAGCTGCAAGTGAGACTCCTTACTTCTCTCCCACTCTCTTCATAGCATGTGGAGCCCAAAACATTTGTATGTTCCATAGAATGCGAGAAGGTGTATTGGCAGCTAAAGGTGCAACTTTCCAGAGCACCTATATTGATCCCTCTAGATTGGGAGAAGACCTTTCATGTATTCCTCAATGCCTCGGATCAAGCAATTCGTAGCATTCTAATGCAGCACGACGAGGCATGGTGGTTTCAACTAGTGTAGTATGTAATCCGCATGCTATCACCGGCAAAGCAGAACTACTCAGTAACCAAATGTGAAGGCCTGCGGATGTTCTATGAAGAAGTTTTGCCACTACCTATTGGGGTGACGTTTCACTTTCCATGTCGATGATTCGGCATTGCTATACTTGGTCAAGCAGTAGAACTTGATGGGGAGATTGTTGGCTAGATGGATACTCCTACTGCTGCTACAAGAGTATGATTTTAAGGTGGTACATAGACCAAGATCCCAGCAGGTGGTGGCAGATTACCTACTATCACGGCTAGAAACAGGGGAGCCCACAATCGGAATTGAAGATGAGTTCTTGGATGTGGACCTCAATGCAGTTTTGGTGGCCATTGTGGAGCCATCAGAGGGGTTGGTAACTCAAGGCATGGTATGATGGATGATGCACTTCATAATGTTCGGATAGATGCCGCGACGAACTATCTCAACAGGGATCAATGAAAGCGGTTAACACTCAGAAGCCATGGATTTCAGGTGGTGGTCGGTCAATTCTATCGCATGCACTTTACAGATGTTCTGCTCTGGTGTGTGCTTCCATAGGAGCAAGTAGCTGTCCTCATAGAGGCGCATTGTGGAGTGGTAGGTGGTCACTTTGTGGGAGCTATTATCTAAAGGTGCTCTCCCTTGGGCACATGCATTGTATCAGTTGCCTTTATAAGGGCACTTCTACTCATGAATAGAGAAGTTTTTTTCCTCATTTTTTATTCACCCCATGTTTCCATTGCTGCTCCATCATGTGGTATCAGAGCCACTTCACTTTCCTTTAGCCTTCCTCCCATTGTGCCATGCCATCCTCTTCTTCCTTAATTCCTTCCTTTCTTCCCTCTCTTGCCATGGGTTTTCCTTAGCTCTTTTTCTTGATTCCCTATGCCATTTCCCACTCCCTCTAAGCCCAATCATCCTCATGATGGGGTGAGCCTCTGGCTAGGAGGAATTACAAAATGGTTGCACCCTCTGCCCATGTCGACACAATCTGCACTTGTTGAAAAAATGAGCAATTCTCTCTATAGAAGATACCATTCACAAAATGGTTCAAGCTACAGTTGAGTGACATCATGAGGAGGATGTTGATGAAGTTTGAGCACCATTGCTCTAGCATACAAGGAGAAATCATGAAAAAATCAGTCGACAATGGTGCATTTCTCCGAGACAACTTGATGCAAATTGATGCAATTCTTCTCTAGTGGATGATCTGTGATGATTTAGTGGTGCTCACTTGATTGTGTTGAATGACATGCTTGTCCAATGGCCACTCCTTGTTAGTCATCTAACCTTTAGTACATTATAGTAAAGAAATCTCTCAAGAAGAAGCCCACGTTTTTCAACATGAAGGTCACAAAGCTTCCAAACCAAAACTCAAGTCCCTCACTACTATCAATATGCAAAGAAACTTGGTTTTTCATATTTTCTTGCTTGCAATATGCATTTATATGGTGATTATTCTTTTTGAAGAATTGTAAAGGGATTAGACACTGCCATTATTGGTAAGACCTTCCCTATGGCCACCAAGACAAAAATAGACAAGTTTGAGGGTGAGGGATTTCACACATGGCAGACCAAACTCAAGTTTATTCTCATAAAAAAGGAGATTTGGAATATTGCTAATGGGAAAGAGAAGAAACCTACTATTAGTGAAGGAGAAGTTACCTAAGGATGAAAAGGCATTAGCTATAATTGCACATGGATTGAGCGATTCTTTTATTCATCACATTTATGGTTGTGAAACTGGACATGCTGCATGGAGGCACCTTGAGATTGTCTTTGGAGCATAGGGGAAATGTTCCAAGTATAGTTTTCCCATGAAGTTCTTTGATCTGAAGTTGGATAAAGGAGAAACAATATCCTCACATTAAATTCCATGAAAAGTATATTGACTTAGTTAGCTAGCATCAAGTTTGATCTTGATGATGAGATTGTGATTGCTATCTTGATTAAGATTCTACCTGATGAGTATGGTACCATTGTAGCTACTCTCACTAATCCACTAGAGTCTAGTTTGGTAGATATAGAGGCATCCCTCTTGGAAGAAGAAAGAAATGTTAAACAAAGGAATGATTCCAAAGAGAGTGAGGCATATCTTGTCAAAAGCAACTTCAAAGGATCTACAAGCAAGAGCAAGATGAAGTGCAATTTCTGTGGAAAGATTGGTCACTTTGAAAAGGAGTGCTATGCAAAGAAGAGACTTTCAACAAATCTTGTGGAAGAAGCAGAGGAAGAAGAAGAAGAACCAGAAGAGATTAAGGCTCTCATTGCTTTCATCACCCAAGTCACTCTTGATGAGGGTGATGACCCATTTATCTTCTAAGTTGTTCTTGTGTGTGGTCAATAAGGGTTCTTTCCCCTGGGTTGTCCTCCTTAAATGATTATTAGTCTTATGTATGAGTTATCTCCTTATTAGACCTATGGGAATTTCCCATGCATAGTCATTGTCCATTCTCCTAGTTGTAAACCAAGAGTCATAACCATAGTGAGTCACAGGTTGGGGCCATGAGTGTTGTTACTAGGTGTGAACAAGCTATGAAGCTTCCCATGTACTACTGCCGTGGGTGAGGTCATCAATTTTTGGAGGGGTCTGTTAGACAAATTTTTGGAGGCGTATAAGGTCAGTATGAGTTTGTGTGTCACCACATGGTGGTTAGTGTAACCAAGTTAGGAGGTAGAAGGTTCTATTAGGTGTGATTGAGAGATTCGTGGGTCTGATTGAGAGATCAATGGAGTAATTTGTGGATCTGGAGGTGCTCTCCCTTGGGCACATGCATTTTAGTAGTTGCCTTTATAAGGGCACTTCTACTCATGAATAAAGAAGAATGTTTCCTCATTGTTGATTCACTCCATGCTTCCGTTGCTGATCCATCAAGAACTTCTTGAAGGGTTGATTGCATGACAAAATTATCTTGCTTCAAATATCTAATAGCCTTCTTCTTATAATTGGGTCACATGACCCACTCTATAAGTAGAATCTTCCACCAAAGATTTGATTGCATGATCAAATTCTCAGCTCTACATATATTTTTAGCTTCCTTTACTGTTAGATTGGATTGCATGGCAAATTCTATAGGTCCTCATAAATCTTAGAGCCCCTGAATAAAAGAAATGGACAAATGACCAAATCTTGCAAAAGAATTGGGAACATGGAGAATACTTTGCACTATCCAAGGTTTGGTCACAAAGCATTCCAAGAACAAATCATTGAAAGCTACCAAACATTTGGTATTTATTTATATGTATCAATAGGGATCTAAATAGAATTTGGCATGAAAAAATGTATGCATCTGAAAGGGACTAGAATCCACATAATTTATTATTCTTTGCATGTCTATGAACAGAAATGGCCCTTCAATTTCATCACGGTGGTGATTGGGTAAACATGATGAACAATGCATACAAATTTACTATTGGGAGGGTGCATGCAATTGATGTAAATGATTTATGTCATGATGAGATACTAGGAGATGGAAATATGTCATGGTCTCTATAGAGGAGTGCTTCAATTGTGACATTGCACTACCATTTCCTACATTGGATGCATACCCATAACATAGTAGGTGATGCGATTGGTAGTATTTTCAAGTGGTGCAAAACTTGCTTGGAAATATTGGGTATATCACTAGATGCACAAGAGGAATTTGAAGCATGCACAAACATAAATTATAGCCAGATGTTAGTACCACAAGATGGCATTTCTATCCGTGAAAGTTGGCGAGAGAAAATAGTATTGCTATGGTCTGAGGGCAAAGTAGCATGCCTAGGAAAAGGAGTGGTTTAACTATTTTTTTCATATGAGGCAGTGAACTTTGAAGTTCTTGGAGAGGAAGATGTTGGAGTGGTAGTTGACTAGGCAAGCCATGAAAATCTAGCATTGCCAACATCGATAAACATTGTTAATCTTGTGAGGTGGCCTATAAATAGACTCACATTTGAAGATGGATCTCCACTTCTATAGGAAGCTATGAAAGAGAAACAATGTATGGACAACCGATTTACTAGTGATGGTGATAGCTTGCCAATTAAGAAGTGAAGGTACAATACGGTGAAACGGCAATCCAAGTAGTTCACACTAATAAGACCTTACAGAAGAATAACATTGGAGGAATAGCACAAGTGTCAATGATTGATTGTTGTGGAAATAAATGTTGCCAATTAGCTAATCGTGATGCACTATTAGATCTACAGAGATATTATTGGGGGCATAAGTTGCAGGATCGCATCGACTATGTGTATGACTCCAGGGGAATGCCATGTGGATGCAATAGGAACAATGCAATACATGTTCACATTCAATGCTGTTGAGGTATGTTTTAGGGCAGGGTACGAGATGCATGGTATTTCAACTATAAGGGTCAATTTGAAAATGGTGTTCGAAGAGCTATGCATGGGAACAAAGGCCTTTCCAAAATTATCAAAATGCACATATAGTGGTATCAAGGATCGGCTGGGCGCCACTAAACCAAGAAGAACGTTCTAAATTAATGCAACAACGAAAAGGCCACATGTTGAAAGGAATAGTGCAACTTCTTGCATGAGGAGGATGGAAGGCAGTGATGGAAATGGACATGATCTTGATGGGAATGCCTACCTTCACCATGCCCTCCCTCATCTTGAACTTGAACTATAAACAAAACTACTATGAGATCTAAGACTTGAAGGACGGCTTCCAAGCTAGAATAACCTACTTGTTGACGACTTTGAGTTCTCTACCATGATGCCAAAGAAAGATAAACAAATCCCTTTCACCAGTTTATGCATGCTTGTTTCTTCTTTGAAAATGATAGAGAACATTTGTTCGCTAGCTCAAGTCACTCTCCAACCAGTAAAAGAGGGGGAAATAGTTCTCATGCAAGAGGACGTGGAGGTGGTAATGGTGATCAAGTTGAAAGAGATGGACGAGAAGAACATAACTCCACCATCGATAAAGACTGGCCAGCCAATAGAGGTGGGAGAGGCACCAAGGCCTCATACGTGGTAGTAGCTTAGATGACAAGGAGAGGGTTCTTCTCCCTTCCTACCCGGTTGAGATTTGCTCCTCGCCGTTCCTATCCAGAAGAGTCCCCGATGTTCTCCCTACCAAGAAAAGATGATGAAGATGAGGGAGTAGCCCACACACATGGAGGAGAAAGAAACACAGGAGAGTCCAGCAACAACCACATAGACAGAGGATCTGAAGAGGAAGTTGGAAACGAAAGAAGGCCAGGAATCAAAGAAGAGTTTTAGAGAAAGGAATATGGGGACCTTGCATATGATGTAATGCAGAGATCAAATAGCACATTATTGAATGCATTGAATTCTAGAAAGGCACTTGATCACCATCATCCCTCCAATTGTGATGAACACCTACATGATCCATAGTTTGCATTGCATCACAGCAACAGAGCATTGAATAAGTTATTGGCTTCAAGGGGTTGCTAGAAAACTTGATGCTACAATTAGATAATAGTGCATCAGAGAACAATAATCGATTTTATTTGCATATCTTCTATTGATGGTCACTAGAGGATTATTCAAGATGGTCCAATTAGGCTTCTTAATGGTAGGACATACACATGAGGATATTGATGCAATGTTTAGCAAATTTTCTGAGAAGTTGAGGACCAGCCAAACATTCATTCCACATTTGATGAATACTTTTAAGCAATGCCAGATTTCAGCCCCAACTCCATTCATGATAGTTACACATGTTCCAAATTTCAAAGGATATATTGATGGGTACTTATTGGATGGCCAAGATGGATTAGCGGGACACTCGAAGCCATTTCAATACAGATTCTTTATGCGGGATAAAATACCAATCATGCAATATAAGATACATCCAAAATCCATTGAATGGATGCCCAAAAAAGGTGGCATTGAACTTTGGACGGAGGATCATGAGGGGAATCCAATATTGCCAAGAGGAGATCCAAATATGGTTTCTATGTTTGAACACTTAAAAGATCATTTAGAGGTCATAAAGGGTAATTATGGATTACATGAGATATTGGCAATGATGGGTAGATATGCAAGGGCTAGATGCACTTTTCACGAAGTATATCAGTCCTGTGATTGAGTACTGGGAAAAAATGGTTGAGGAGATAGGCACACCTAATGTCCAAGATGGAGGTACATATGAAAACTTTTGGCCACAAACACATGGAGATGGCATCGCTAACATCAATGAAAATGTTGATGATGACTTTTTAGGCCTACAAGCATTTGAGGATCACTATCGTGGCCTTGCAAGAAATAAACCTAAGGAATCATTTCAACCAATGCTTGATGTTAGAAAGGGAGACTTTGTCCTTGTCTGACCGTCGACAGAAGCAATCTATCCAATTTGGCTAGGCATAGCTCAAAGCAATGTGATGTGAACACGGCATCTGAGAACCACAAGAAGGTCTTAATACAATATTGGGCACCGGTATGTAAAAGAAGGAATGCAAGTGATGCCAAGGTTTTTGTGCAGATTGTTGGAGAAGTATTGGGTGTGTAATAAGAAAGATCCTGCCCATTGGAAATTAATCCACTCAATAGCATTTGCATGGGCCAAAAAGGGACACAAAATACCATAGAAGATCAAGAGGCCTTCCAATGTAAGTTCAAAAGCCCTTGAGAACTTGCGCCAATCACAAGGAAGTGATGCAATCTAAAGCTAGAGACAACATGTGGATATAAGAGCAGAGAGGAGTATGTCCATGTTTATAAGACTGTGTCTTCCTCATTAAAAGGAAAGCTTGTATTAATTTTTGAAAGACTTTCCTAATAGATGCCTTACTTTTGCCGCAAAAAAAACATGTGGATTGACCTCATTATTGGAACTGGGCATATATTTTATGTTACATTGATGGGATACATGACAAAGTGAGGATCCTACTCTCCTAGTCACTAAGACAACATCCTAATACAACACTAATCTACGGAGGATGCAACCTAAGTGCAAGCATGATGAAGAGAGTGCTCATGACATGTATCTCAAGTCAATTAGGTTCCAAGATAGATTAACTTGGACTCATAAAGAGAATCTTGAGATAGTGCAAAGTGCTTGATTGATATTACTTCAAATGAACCTCCCTTTTATAGGTGAGGGTACTTACATCCATTTTGCTTGCTCACATGTGGGATATCTCCTCCATGCCATGTGGCAGCTTTCCCTTTGCTCATACCTTTGCTCTACAAGTGCTCATGGCACCACAACTCTCAACACCTCCCCTTGGTGCCATAATCCTTTGGCTACTGCAAGGTGGTCAGATGTGAGTTACAAATCCATCACCTCCCCTTAGTGCATGCATGCTACTTAAGGTGGTCAAGTGTGGCTTCTACATGTCAATACCTCCCCTGGGTGCTTTCATAGCTACTCTCAGGTGGTCAGGTTTGATTACAAAACATAGGCAAGGTTGGCAAGGTTTTTGCTTTTCAATACATTCCATTGATGTCACCTTTTGGCTCATGGCTTGATGATGACTCCACGTAGTTGACTTGTTGATTCTTCAATCTGCAATCTTCTTCCTTGTGTCCGAGCTTCTTGCAATGGTGACACTTTGGTTTGTTTTTCATTTTGTGCAGTGGGTATATCTTCTTTTACAATCTTCCAAAGCTTTTGGTGCATCAGAAGATATCTCATTTGTGTAGACCATGTGTGAAATCCATCCCCGGTGAACTTCTCAACAGTTGGAGTGCGGATTGCCATTGCAAAGGTCTTACCAGTTTGATGATACTTTCAAATCTGGCAGTGTCTAATTGCATACAGAAAATCTGAGTTGATAGGTGCGTAGAGCTTGAAAAGACGATCACTTTTCCTTTTTGGAGCGTGTGCAAATTCTTCCTGGATTGCAAGTTATGGCTTGTTGAAGCTTTTGTGAAGAAGAGGGCCTTTGATGATGTGGCATAGGCATTCATATGCTGCTTGCAGGACTGTGCTTGGCAAGGGGCCCTAAGCCATGTGGTAGGAACTTAACCAACCTTATCTACTTGCTGACCAAGGTTAGTTCTACCCAAGTTAAGTTAACCAGCACTCCCAACTAACCAAGGTTAACTATGGTTGGATTAACTTAACCACAGTTAAGCCTTATCCTGCCACGTGGCTTTTTGTGGGAACCTTAGCAAAGAAATGGAAGTTTTGAAGGTTCTGCTGCAGAGACGACGACGGCGTGCGACGGAGAGAGCTCGAGGAGCTGCGAGCTGCGCTGACGAATTGAGCCACTGTAGAGAAGCCGAGTATGGGCTTGAGAAGCGTGGGAGCTGTGTGTGCGTTGCGACGCTCAACTGGACGAATTCATTCGCAAGCGAGCTGTGAAGGCCTTAGAGCAGTCCGATGCAGAGAGCCTTTCCGATGCTGCCTCAACTCTAGCCGTTGTGCTCACTGCTATTGGGAAGCAGTTGGAGGAGAAAGAGACATAGAGACAGGCGCTTTGTGAGATCTGAAGCCTTTGAGCCGCGGTTGCAAGGCCCTGGTTGTCGTTCGTCTCTTTGTCGGTGGGCTGACGGGAGCTTGTGGGTGGTAGTCGCTGCTCGTGGAGATAGTTGTTGGAGCGAGAGCGCTAGCTCGTCTTGGAGGTCGTTGTCTCCCTTTGGAGCTTGCAGGGCCGTTGCTATTGTAGGCTAACAGTGCAGTTGGCTTCGTTTGATGAAGAGAGAAGCTCAATGCTTTCTTTCTCAAAAGTATGAATGAATAATACTAACAAGTCTTTCTCTCAAGCAAGGACAAGGATCTCTCTCTCTTGGCAAATGAATGGATGGAAATTCCTCTCTCAGCAAGAAACACTCAAGCTCACAATGAACTCAACTCTCTAAGCACAAAGAGTGGACTCACAAGAGCTCTCTCTTTTCCACAATGGAACTCTCACAAAAGAATTGAACGGAAATCTTCAACTCTCATGGACGGAATTCTTTCAACGGGAGAATGAAAGAATGAACACTAAAAGAGAACACTCAACCTCAATCTAAAAACTAATCTAGGAGACTAGACCTAAGCTCTGATACCATGATAAAGTGAGGATCCTACTCTCCTAGTCACTAAGACAACATCCTAATACAACACTAATCTACGGAGGATGCAACCTAAGTGCAAGCATGATGAAGAGAGTGCTCATGACATGTATCTCAAGTCAATCAGGTTCCAAGATAGATTAACTTGGACTCATAAAGAGAATCTTGAGATAGTGCAAAGTGCTTGATTGATATTACTTCAAATGAACCTCCCTTTTATAGGTGAGGGTACTTACATCCATTTTGCTTGCTCACATGTGGGATATCTCCTCCATGCCATGTAGCAGCTTTCCCTTTGCTCATACCTTTGCTCTACAAGTGCTCATGGCACCACAACTCTCAACAATACATGGTTTATTCTTTGTTTTGGTTGTTGGCTCAACTTTATTATATTCCTATTTGTTTTGCACCATATAGGTTAATTAACTTATGTTTGTCCATGGATTAATTGATTTATTTGGGTTAATTAATTTATCTTAAGCTATGTCTAAGAAGAGTGCACATTATTTAAGAGAGTAGGATTCTAACCCACAATGTTGTCTATCCCACGTGAGCACTACCACAAAGCTATAGAGTGGAAGAGCATACATAGTGCTAACTAAAATATTATAAATGGTCCCTCTTTCCCCTCCCCTTTTATTACGTGCCTTCTTCTTTAAAGCCCCCTTCAAATGGTCCCCTATTCCCCCTCCCCCTTTAGCACGTGCCTTCTTCTTTAATGCCCCCTTCTTAAGTGGTCCCTCTTTATTGAAATTCCTCCCTCCCCCCTTTATCCCTTAGTATAATCATGCCCTTTTCCTCTTCCTTTTCACCCGTCTTCTCTTCCCAACAACTAATTAATGGGAATTTCCAAATTTTCAATGTATGGGGTTACATACGTATTTGCCTTGGATTTTTGATAATGGAGTACCTTATGTTAGGTTAATGGTATTTGTTGGTTTTCTTGGAATTCTAATAATGGAGTTACAGTTTTTTTGGCCTGCCCTCAGGTTAGCCTTAGCAATGCTTCAAATTTGGGAAAGCATAAATTAGATATTTTTTGAATTTCGGGAAGTACATTTTTGCTATTGGAAAATTTATTGATTCTTGTTC
Source organism: Dipteris shenzhenensis (assembly GCF_047967505.1). Classification (NCBI taxonomy): domain Eukaryota; kingdom Viridiplantae; phylum Streptophyta; class Polypodiopsida; order Gleicheniales; family Dipteridaceae; genus Dipteris; species Dipteris shenzhenensis. The sequence goes on from NC_141611.1 coordinate 21,402,526, forward strand.
ATTGGACTTGAATGTAGACTTTAAAGTGGTTCTCTCTCTCTCTCTCTCTCCTTCTTTATCTCCTCAAGTCTTCTTCTTACACACCATCTGCCCCCCCCCTCCCTCCCTCCCTCTCTCTCTCTCTCTCTCTCTCTCTCTCTCTCTCTCTCTCTCTCTCTCTCTCTCTCTCTCTCTCTCTCTCTCTCTCCCCCCCTTTATCTCGTGTAGTCTTCCTCTAGATCATTTCCTTTTTGTTTGGTTTTAAAATCTTGGGTAGGCCTTATGAATGATTAAATCTCATTCACCTTGTTAAATAAAAAATTTTAATAAAATAAATTGCCGAATATATTAAGCAAAAAAGGGGGTGGTCAGCCCTAATAGACTGAATACAAAAATTGGCTCAAAAGAGGCGGTGCCCCTAAGCCTATGCTGTACGCAGCTCTATGCTTTACTCCATGCAGGCCTTGATTTCAAGGAGGGTTCTACTGACCACTAGGTCTTTCTGAATGAGAAGCTAGCTGAGGTCTCTAAGGTTTGCTTTGGTTAACGTGATGATTCTAGATTCTCTCCATCCTGCTGATGGGAATGGAGTTACAGTTAAAATGGGACTATCTTTCAATGCCAAGAGTGTCTATAAATACCACCTATATGCTTTTCATCAACCTTGCAGTTCATTATTATTATATGATTAGTTATGATGCAATTTACTGAGTGATGTAATCAATCTAGCTTGCAAACACTATGTGTACACTATGAGAGAATGAAGGTGTATGCACCAACGGTGGTGACTCTCTAAACCCTTAAAACATGTGCTTGAAAGAAACATTTAAATTACCCCTATATTTAAAATCTTACATTCTTTTGGCATAATTGTTAACCCCTTTTTCATGTTGACATATCATAATGTTGAATATAAAGTCTCCTCTAAACACATACATATGTAATTGTATTAGGTAAGTATTTGTAAAACACCCTCCTCTCTTAAATGTCTCATAACTCGCCCAAATTAAAAACCTCTTCCATTAATGAACCTACTATGTTACATCTTGTATAGAGTAATTACCTTGGGTGTATGCATTATGTGAAGATCACATTATGGTAGAGGATGATTAGGCAATGTGGATAGTGGCAATGCATGACCTATATACATAGCTCAACATACCAAGGCAAAATGAAAGAATGTTCAGAATATATTCTTGAGCTACCCCATGGGTGGAGGACAACCACAATGTAACCACAAATGACTATGGATATAATGTTCTCACCACTACAAAGGACATCAATGTAGTAGATGCGTTTTTAATGAATTAGGCCCCAATTTGGATTTGTAGAAGAAAAGTGATGGAGACAATCAATTTGTAATTTATTTTTATTATATTTCAAATAATCAATGTTTCTATGAATCACTAGGGCATTATGTACAAACAAAATTGTTTTGTAATTTCCATTGTAAAAATGGTAATACTAAAATTGGAAGGGAAAAGCCTAACCATGTAATGAAATTTAAAAAAATTTGCAAACACATATTCTTTGTCCCAATACAAAAAGGAAGCAATTCCATTGAGAACATTCTGTCAAATGAAATTGTAACTACAATTTCAAACAATAAAAAAAGTAGTCTAAAAATCCAAGAAATGGACCCTTGAGTCAAAGAAATGGAAGTCAAAGTATAAAAACAAAGTCCAAGAAATGGAAGAAACTTACATGAAGTAGACAATAATTAACAAAGAGCATAGATTTGGTGCAGAATACAAATGTTTATACAAATGTCAAACGCCACAAAAATATTAAAGCAATGAATGCACAAAATACTTGCAACAATCTCAAAATTCCAACAACTGTCTTTAACTCCTTGTTAAAAAGTTCACACACCCAAGGAGAAATAAATTACTTTAACCATTTTGGTTTAAACCATGTTCTTTAGATTACAATGTCCCACATTATATATCCCGACAAACAATAAAGTCCAAAATAGTTGATGGGAAGGAGTACTGCATACATGAAATTGATCATAAAATTGGTGCATCTAGTGCTCTTGAAATTGCTTCAAGATCCCAATTTGACTAATGGGTTGAATACCCTTATTATAATCAAAGAAGGAATGCTAGCAATATTATGCACAAGAGCACAATGATCTAGTAGATGGTATAGAATAAATTCTCATGACTATGTCGTTGTACAACAATCAAGACATAATATGGATTATATTCCCAAAAGGAAACATAGTAATACAAACTAAATATAAAAACAAAGATGTCAAAATGGACACCTATCTTATGAGGAAACAATAAAGATACACAATTGGAAAAGTACACATAGCATAAGGCTTACCAAAGAAAAAAGTAGTCTTTTCACGAAAAGGCATGCACACAAATAACCTTGCATAAAACATTATCTACAGTAAAACAATAAAAACTTAAATCTCATGCTTGAAACTCTTTCAAATGAACATTTTGTAACAGATGGTAATGTTCATGGGAAACGTAGAGGCTAAACAATAATACAAAGTGGGAGATACGAAATCAAAATTTCACACCTAGAAATCCATGGACTGTACTAATTCAAACTTTCACATCTAGAAATCCATGGACTGTACTAACAAACGTAAGACATGATATCCTCAACTATATAAGGGTTGGCCATAGAAGTGATAGCAAACCTAATAGAATCTCACGTTATATGCTTGCAACAAACTAGTACTCATCAATGCCCACCATACATATAGTTGTAGGTTACATTCTTTGCACGTCCACACCTTTTGCCCTTCACCTTAGCAAGGCTGCAAGACACAATAAATTTATTGCATGAACTTGAATTTAGATCTCTTTAAAACTAAGCATCCATGATGAATGAATTTGCAAGCATAAAAATAATTTACATTTCAATCAAAAATTTCAGCATCATTGAATTACAATGATCAAATTGATGAGTGATTGAGTATATATATATATATATATAACACATATATATAAAGCAATAATTACTAATTTTTACTTGGAAAGGAAGCTTGAATCTATTCATATGTAGCTGATAGATAAGGGTGACACAGAGATCACAGAGGAGGTTTAAGGAATGGCTAGTGACGATGTGATGATGGCATGGGAGGTAGAGAAGAACAACAGTAAAAAGAACCTGATGAAAAAGGTAGACAAAGGAACATACCCTCCTAAGGAAATAGGGCCCCTCGTCGAATGTTTGGGGCGCCATTAATTAATTTGTGGGTGCGGGCGCGGAGGCAGGTTGTGATTAACCTAATGCTGCAGTGATTAATGTAAGTTGATTGCAGTGATTAACCGAAGTAGTGGGGAAGGCTTCTTCGAGAAGCCTCTTCATCTAGAACCTTCTTCCAGAAGCCTCTATAAAAGGAGGAGGGAGGGGGGGTTGCACGCAGAGACGGGGGCTTGTGAAAGCCTCCGCTGAACAAGGAGGAAGAGTGGAAGAGTGGTGGACAAGGAAGAAGACTGGAAGAGAGGGAGGGAGTGGAAGCGAGGGAGCGAGAAGAGGGGAGGGAGGGAGGGAGAGAGACGTAGAGATTTGCAAAAGGGGGGGAGTGAGTGGTTTAGGTTAAGTAACTTAATTAAAGGGTTAGGATCATAGATAAGGGTTAGGAGCTTAATTAAAGGGTTAGCAGCTTAGGTTAGGAACTAATAAAAGGGATAGGGGAAGTTAGGAACTAATTAATTAATAGATTAGAGCATAGGAGCGATTAGGGAGACTTAGAGCAAGGCCCCATGGACCCGCAAACAGCACCAAACAAACGTCCAATTTTTCGACTGCAGGGAAGGCGGTTGGTGACTTGATTTCGCTCCACCGCCCCACAGATTACGTTGTTGGCAATCGGCTCCAAGAGGTGAAAACCATCTCCACAAGCGTCTCCATGCAACGCGAAATGGAGGGAACTCTACTGTGACCGGCTGCAGCCAGTGACCTTGCATGGCTGGCATTCCTAAAACACGGAGGTGCCCTTGAGCACCCCCTACATTGAGCTGGAATATCCGGCCAGCGGGTTCAATCCTCGGGGTGGGCTCACAAGTCGCTACATGGGGCCTCGTCACCAGCGGAAAAATCTATTGTACAATGGAGTTAGCGGGTGCAGCCAGTGACCTTGCATGGCTGGTGTTCCTAAAACACGGAGGTGGAGTTTCCGTCTACCAGGGGGTGCCCTTGAGCACCCCCTACATTGAGTTGGAATATCCGGCCAACGGGTTTAATCCTCGGGGTGGGCTCACAGGTCACTACATGGGGCCTCGTCACCAGCGAAAAAATCTGTTGTACAGTGGAGTTTGCGGGTCCATGGGGCCTTGCTCTTACATACTCCATGAATAGATTAGAAAGGGCGAGTGATTGAGAGCTTTTTGTGTGTGTGGGGAGAGATGGTTTCTTCTAGCATCCTCTAGAGGCAACGAAAAGACCTATAGGCCCCATAGGACATGTGCAACTAATAAGTCAACAGTCTTTTCTGTCTCTGGCTTTTTCTTCTTCAAACTTCATTCTTCTTCAAATTCATCTCCTTCTTCTTCTTCAAGCTTTTAGGGTTTCGCCATAGCCAGACCTTGAAGCTTCCCCATCTCATCCTTCCTTCATCTTTCTCTCCCTCATTGCCCCCTCTTCATCGTCCCCCCCTTCGCTATGTCAGGCGGCGGTGTTGTCGCTGTCTTGGAAAATGCAGATGCCAAAAAGGCCTCCACCTACGCTGTCAAGGCTGGCCTCGCCCAAATGCTCCGTGGTGGTGTCATCATGGACGTCGTCACCCCAGAGCAGGCCCGTATTGCAGAGGAAGCCGGAGCAGTTGCTGTTATGGCGCTCGAGCGCGTCCCTGCCGATATCAGAGCAGAGGGAGGTGTTGCTCGGATGAGCGATCCCGGCCTTATCAAAGAGATCAAGAAGGCAGTTACCATCCCCGTGATGGCCAAAGCGAGAATCGGTCACTTTGTAGAGGCGCAGGTTCTGGAGGCCATCGGCATTGACTTTGTCGATGAGAGTGAGGTGCTCACGCCCGCCGATGATACACACCACATCAATAAACATAATTTCCGAATTCCTTTCGTGTGTGGATGTCGCAATTTGGGGGAGGCGCTCAGGCGCATTGCGGAGGGGGCGGCCATGATTCGAACGAAAGGAGAAGCTGGCACAGGGAACATCGTGGAGGCTGTCAGACATGTCCGTTCTGTACTGGGGGATATCAGGAAGCTGCAGACACTTGATCAGGACGAGCTATATTCCTTCGCTAAACAGCATTGTGCTCCATTTGAGTTGGTAAAGTTGACGAAGCAGCTTGGAAGACTTCCTGTGGTGAATTTTGCAGCTGGCGGTGTTGCGACCCCAGCTGATGCTGCTTTGATGATGCAGTTGGGATGTGACGGTGTGTTTGTTGGGTCTGGCATTTTCAAGAGTGCAGACCCGGCTGCCCGTGCAAGAGCGATCGTGAAGGCAGTCACACACTACAATGACACGGGAATACTTGCAGAAGTAAGCTCCAATTTGGGAGAGGCAATGGCTGGGATCAACCTTTCTGAAAAGGATGTGGAGCGGTATGCAGAGCGCTCCGAGTGATATTCATGATCCGAACATTCATTGTTTCTTTGTCTGCCTTAACAAATGAACACAATAATTGAAATGTCTGCATGGCTATGTTTGACTACGTATGGTTTGAAACATTCCCACCTGTGAGGTTTAATCATTTTCTTGCAATTTTGCACAAGACTTGTGAGGCCAGTAAGACGAATGAGTCTTGCCAGATTATGAACCTGCCTTTTTATTCTGTGCCTTTTCAAAGGTGCTTGTATGCTGATCTATATGGCAACGTCTTTTTGGATAGTACGATGAAAGAAGCTCCAAGCTTAATGCAAGAACAGTCTTTTATGTTTTTCTGTGCCTTTAAGTATTCGTTGCTCTTGATCAAGTATCTTTTTTGCTCTTCCATCACGGTGCTAAATGGATCTGTGCTAACATTGAAGTACTGTAGGATGGCAGCTAATACCAAAACTGTTCATGGAACTGAATTTTCAAGGATTTTTTTTTCTCTTGCATCACGATGTTTATTTAATCTATGCTAGCTTTGAAGTACAAAAGGTTGGCAGCTAATATTAAAAGTGCATATAGTCATGAAATAAAATTTTGCATTGGTCAGCCGAGCGAGAGGGGTGTAGTTTTTCTGTAGGAGTTATGTCGTCCTTCAAGTTTTTATAAAAAAACACTGATTTGAAACAGGCTATGTATAGCTAGGCTTATACCCCTGCGTATAATAGGTATCATGGCATAGAGAGGCTAGTTATAAGAGCCCAGAAACATGTTTCAAATGTTTTTCTTAATCTCTTGAAAGATACTCCAGAATTGCTACATACAGTACTTCTGCAATGTTTCAAATGTTGTTTTTCCTTTCAAGACATATAACGCCATATCTTCCTTCTTGGTGTCTTTTTGTGTCTGTGGATCGCTTAACAAGAAGCCACGAAGTTTGCAGGGTTGTAGAGGAAGAGGCACATGTTTCGTTTCAAGATCTAGTGCTTTCTGAACATGTAAGAATGCAGCTTACAGGAAATTTGTAATCTGCATCTTGTAAGGCATCATAGCAATTTGCTTGAAGGATTAAATTCTTAATTCATAAGGCTCATAAAAATGTATACTGATGCATGCATCTACAATTAGATGTCATTGTAATTCTGCGTGTGCCCATACACCACACACTCATCCACATCCATGTGTGTGTGTGTGTGTGAGAGAGAGAGAGAGAGACTTGGAGGGCACATGTCCTGTTTTAGGCTGAATTATCAAACAATCTCAACACCATTGTTATAAGTTAACATGCATTTTTTTTCTAGAGTAAGTAAGAGGCTTCTAAAGTATTGTAAAGACTGGTGTAAATTGCATCATAGATCAAGGTCTACCGAGAATTCTCAAAGAAAACCATAACCTTAACCCTAAAGGATAAGTTGTATATAAAACCATTTGTCTTCACTTTTCAATGAAGTTCTACATTACAGTTTCTATGGTGGATTCTCTCACTTCCTCTGCTTATTTCTCTCCCCATTCACGTGGTATCACAATCCAAACACCAACGAGGCCTATACTGTTGACGAATGTTGGAAGGTGTTGTGGAAAGTCTTGAGATTGTATGTGCGTGACTTCCAATAGGGCTTTGTTTGGCACTCCATCCTCTCATGTCTTTGTCTCGTGTTATGTGCTCGACTTCCAGTAGGGATTTGTTTGGCACTCCATCCTCTCATGTCTTTGCCTGCACGAAGGACTCTTTCAATTGCATCGAGGTCCATGACCTCCATCCTCATGTTTTGTTGAGCATATAAGGCTACATGCTTGCATACTCGCAAGTTCTAGATGATGCTTTTGGTTCAAGAAGCTCCTCAATCAAGGCTATTATGGAGGAGAAGTTCTACTCTTTCAATGGATGTAATGCTCACTTTGAGCTTCGTAAACAGATTGGTAATGGTTTGTGAAAAGAGGAGAACAAGAATGATATTTTGAGAATCTCAAGCCCACAAAAGGTGATAGCAAAGTGACATCAACAATTGGATATAGGCTTTGGCCACGGCATTGTGAGAAAGTTCTGTTGCCCTAAAGTTACGTTAAAAACATCCAGTGACATTTGACATCATAAAGAAAGAATTGAGAGACTGCACAAGATGCTTCAACTTGTGCATCTTTTTCAAGCTCTAGCTCTGAAGACGAGATTTCAACGAAGAGTCGACAAGGTTTTGCTGGGTATGCAGAGAGCAAGAGCGGTAAACGTGACGAATCCATACCCATGAAAAGTACCGGAGTCTTGTCGAAAGCTAACAACAAAATGATCGATCGAAAAAAAGTTTCTTCTAGCCTTCACATTTTGCAGACAATGTTTTTTTGAAGGAATGAATACAGCTGAAGAACAAGGCGTGTGAATGCACCCACGTCGATACAACAACAAAACTGTCTTTACATGTTAGTTAACCAGTCATGTCAATTTAACGCTGGTTTAAGCCCAACCTTACATATTTGATTAGTATTAATTGTTAACCATGGCCATGCCAACTAGCCATGGTAAGATTTTCAAGTTGCCACATATGTTAACACATAAGCCCTTAATTTGAAGGAGCAAACGTACTCCCAAATTGCACTGAATCAAAGCCTTGATTTTACAAGTTGAAAGATCATGTTTTGCAAGCACCATTTGACCCTTTTTTCGACAATCAAGTGGCAGCATCAAATAAGGCATGTCATCTTTTTCAGAAGTGGCATGGTCAACAAAAGGACAAGCCAACATCAGACATCAACATGAACAATTGTACTTATTCACATCCGCAAGTATTAATGCTACTTATTCATTCGAATTGTGCCATAGTGGGTCTCCTAATCACTCAACGTTAATGCACCTTTCCTATTCACCTCTCCTACCATTTTTAATTAGTTTTAGTGAGTGGAGGCTTAATTAACCTATGTTTATGTATGGATTAATTTATCTACGCTTTAATTAAGCTATGTTTTTCTATGGCTTAATTACTTTATGCATAAGGGGGCTTCCCCAAACTTTCAAGAAAAGATTTGAACCAAAACCTTTCTTTGGGGCTTCCCCAAACTTTCAAGAAAAGATTTGAACCCAAAACCTTTCTATACCTAAGCGTGAACCCTACCATCAAGCTACAAAGTAATATAATATGACTACTTAGTTATAATAGTATTATAAAGCCTCCCTCCCCTATGCCCTTCATAAGTAATCTCACGTATCCCTCCCTCTTTAATGCCTCTCCCTTATTTAAGTCAACCTCTCCCCTCCCCACGGGTGAGATTGCCCCTCCCCCTTCCCCCTCTAATTATTGCCCCTCCCCCTTCCTCCTTTATTTGATTCAAGCCCTCCCCCCTTTATCCCACTCCCCCTTCCTTATAAACAGATTAATTAATTACCCCCAAATTCAATCTGGGGGGTACCTATTCACTCAATGTTAATGTTACCTATTAATTACTTCTACTCACGAGCTTGCTCTCTAATTAACCTAAGCCTGTCTCTCTAATTAACACCTCTCATCTCCCTCCCTTCCGCCTCATGGCCTGCCTCACCGCTCTGCATCTCTCGCCTCTGCCCTTCACCTCTCTTCCACCCCTCCTCCCTTCCTTGCCTCCCCTCTTCCTCAGCCCACCCTTCCTCGCCTCCTCTCTTCCTCGTCTCTCCCTTCCCTCTGCCTGCCGCCCCCCTCTCCTCTCCTCTTCCTTAGCCCCCCCCTTGTCTCTCGCTCCCCTCTCTCTCCTTCCCTTGCCCCGCCCCCCTGCTTTGCCCTCTCTCATGCTTTATACCATCTGCAAGGCGATGGAGAAAATTCTCAAACGCGGGGCGTAAATTTTTATCTCCTGTTAGATTTTCATTTCACCACGTACTTCTCCATTAAATCAACCACAGTGCTTACCATAGTTTGAATTCGGCTTTTAATCAAGCATAAAAATTATGTTAATTTGATCCATTGCCCATGCATATTATTTACAAATGCCTATTTTCGAAGACCGTGCGCACCTATTCACATGCAATCACCTGTAATAGTTAAATTTTCAAGGCGTAGAGGCATTCCAACATCAATTCAGAAGAATTTGACCAATGCTGCTTAATAAAATGTATATATTTGATCTAGGAGGAAAACAAAATCATCAACCAATGATTGAAACTCCACATATTAAAGGGATTAGCCTGAACAATCCTAAACTTCATCAATTTTCATCTACAAAGCTTATTATGCTATTCTATTTAGAATTCATCCACAAAAGAGAAGGCTAGACTACTTTCCCTCCACAAAATGTTTACTCTTTTCAACAACAAGTTACAACTTAAGAGGGGGAATGATTGCAATGATGGTTAAGTTGTACTTCATGTACAGACTGCCACTACATAGTCACCATGTTCAGTCACATACAACTTTGATATTTTCATTCTTGATTTCAATATTTCATTAAAAAAAATCCAAACAGACTTTGTAATATATCTTCCATACTCATTACGATTCAAGAGGGGGTGTTAAGAATGGTATAATCTACAACATAGACTAAGGTTTATAGAGGACACCAAAATGGGACATCCTAACCCTAGCCCTAAGGGATAAGTTGTAAACGACACCATTTGTTATCATTTTCAATAGAGTTGCAGATAAGTTGTAAACAACACCATTTGTCTTCATTTTTCAATAGAGTTGCACATTATAGGCTTCTATGGTGTATTGTCACACCCACTCTTTTCGTACCCCTCTCCGCATTCATTAGTGTGAAAGAAACCAATACATGTGTAAAGCACTCACAATATCAATGCACCATTGCAAAGCATGAAAAAGCTAAGAAAGCGGCTAAAAATGCTAAACCAAACCAAAGGGGGACTTAGTATATGCACAGTATCCATCTATATGTATGAGAAGGTCTAATAAGGATGTACCTATGTGTGTTGTAGTGCCTCTATGCGCCTAGCTTTAGATGTGCTAGGTTATGACATTGGCAATGATTTCCCATCCAAAGGATCTCTAAACCACGAATATGGGACTATATTCAGTGGGCAAATTAGAATAACATGTTAATGGAGCCTAGTAGCCCAAGTCGTGTTTGCCTTATGATACAAACTAGGTTATAGAACCCAAAGTAAGGTAAATGTCAGAAGGGATGACCCTATGCATAAGCAATAGAATACTGGCCCACATAATCTTGGCTTGCTTATGGTTCTAGATGTAATATTTAATAGATTCTAGGTCATGTCAGCACTGGGGGAATGAGAGACCTACTCCAAAAGTCTCCCTTCATTTATTAATTGTATCATGCCATGAATACAAAGCCAAACATTAGGGGAATTTCGGACTCAAGAAGGTCTAGATTACATTCAAGTGATGTTTCTTGATGGGGGTTCAATGCTCCTACGTATATGCTTTGGGCCATTCCATGATGCCTATTACATTTGCAAGACAACATGCCATTATGCAAGGGAATGCCCTAAAAGATCAGGGAACACTAAGTTGGCTAATGAGTAAACTGAGGGAGGGAATTGTGATGCTCAAAGGGAAGGATTGTTGGCAAATCAGAAGGCTTAGATGTCACCCCCCAAGGAGTTGGGAAGCCAACAAAAGCTAGCGGTGCCTTTAGGTCAAGGTTCAAAGGGTGCATATAACATGCAGTTGGATGCAAGTGCTCATGAGAAGGGGAAACTTGTGGTTCGTGTTGACAAGATGCATGTTGATGCTCCACATGCCCGATGGGAGAAGGGATGATGTTGCTAATAAAGAGTCCGTGGAAGCTAGTGGGGAAGAAGGGCAATGTACATGAGATCTACAATGGTTTCCCTTATCATTCAATCCAAAGGGCAAGTGTTAGTTGACGTGGTGGCTCATGAATAGGTAAGAGGAGGAACATATAATGAGGGTTTCAACACTCTTGGTGATCTATGCTTAGAGGCTCCCACTAGTGCTAATGTTTGGTGAGCAGTAGGGTTTCAACACTCTTAGTGACGTATGTTCAGAGGCTCCCACTAGTGCTAATGTTTGGTGAGCTAATACTAGTGATGAAGAGGGTATGCCTGACAAAGATGAAGAAGTTCTAGATGCAATTCACATCAAGCGACTGTGAAGAGAAGAATAACTAAGAAAGTGTTCACTCTAAGGAAAACGTTCAAGCTGTGAAGGGTGTGTCAAAAAGAATCAAAGACATGGTGCGAGGCTCAACAATGGGAAAGGAGAATTGTTTTTAATTTCTTAGAGATGTTTGCAAGGTCCTAGCCCCATAAGGATACGAAGAATGGTAGCAAATTGGTGAGGCTGATGTCTTGGAATCTTAGCGGGTGCTGTGACAAAGTCAAACAAAAAGGTTGCATGAAGGTGATTTTGTAAAGAAACTCAAAAGTAGTCTTAATCCAAGAGCTCAGTGTGGGGTGGATGATACTTTTGGTTTTCTATAAATGCGGCTTCAATCTTTTGTCAACTATCCCTTTAGAGGCAAAGGGGGGTCTTCTATTCTTGTTAGGCAAGATGTGAGTGCTCCGGAGATTTGTATAGATGCTCGGAAGGTTGTTTTCTACGTGTTGAGGTAGTGATCAATGGGTTTTCCTTCAGGGTAGCTTGTATTTATGCCCCCAATAGTGCAACAAAGAGGATTTCTTGTTGGAGAGATGAAATTATGTCTAGAATGGCCTAATTGGTTGTTAGAGGGTGATCGGAACATGACTAAGATGGTGGAAGAGAGATCTCATGGCAAGAGAGTGATAGGAAATGCTGAATGTGACGCTTGGGATGACTTAACCTTGTATTTAGGTTTGTAGATTGCACTGAGTTGGATTAAAAAGGATTCAAGCCTTTTTCTTGGAATAATAGGAGACTGGGAACAAAATTTAGGCTAGGAAGGCTCAATAGGTTCTATGCTTTGGATGCCGAATGGTGGTTGAGACTTCCCTTTGGTGAGTCTTCTATTTTGGTAGCCTGTCTCTCAGACCATGTTCTAGTGGAGTGGAAATTTACCATTCCTTCCTCGAGTGGCATATCTCTTGACATTCCATTCAAGTTTGACAATCGGCTTCTTAAAAAAATGAATTTTATTAGATGATTTGCAGGACATGGAAGGATGCGTCTGTTGGGGTGGTTGATCTTGGGCAAAGATGACATTAGAGACATTTTACTAAAGCCTAGAGCATGGAGCGATGTGGAGAAGTTTAGCCAATGCTATGATGAAGGAAAGCTCTTAGATATTTGTAAGTACTTGCAGAGGTTGAACTAGTCATGCATGCCTAGGAAATGAAAGTAGCATAGGTGGCTCATATCAAAAGTAGATAGTTGGTTATAGGTAGGGGATTTACCAACCAAGTTGTTTTTCCAATCTATTAAGAGCAATAATGCTAGGGAAACTGTTGACCAGGTGTAGGATCAAAGTAGTAAGCTGAAAATCGAATTTTGGTATATTGCTGAAGTTTTATTGGATGAATTGAATAGTATTTTGGTAATGAGGGTGTCCACGATGATCTATAGAGAGTTTGTAGGCTTTTCTCTCTGACATGGAAATTAGAATCTATGAGGAACAAAGAAACTTATTAGCTCATCCCCTGCTCATCCACCCATTGAGAATGAGTTATGGAATGCCCTTTTTGGTATGGAAAAGGAGAAAGCCCCTCATCCGCAGATGGTTTCATAGTAGAGTTTTATGCCCATTTCTCGAATCTCCTCAAGTCAGATCTCGTGGATATGGCTAATAATGTAGTTAAGAGAGGTGCTCTCTCAAAGGATATCAGTGCAGAGTTAGTAAAGTTATTTTCCAAGAGGCAATCAAGACTTGTGGTTGGAGACTAGCATCCAATGACTATGTTGAATATTTCATAGAAGATAACTGCCAAATCTTTGGCCTTGAGAATTAGAGAAATTTGTTGCTCTATTGTGGAGCGAGAACAAACTGGATTTATTAGGTTAAGAGATATTTTCGAAAACATATTAAATGCCTCAACTGCATTGGATTATGCTGGTGCACTGGGTCAATCTTGTTCTTTGGAATTGATTTGGATTAGGCATATGATAGTTTACATAGGTGCTATTCTTGAACGCTGGGGTTTTGGTGAGTGTTTTATCAAAATGGTGGTGACATTGTTGGGGAATGCCTCTGCAATCTTATGTTTCAATGGAGGAGTTGTAGGAAGATATGATCTAAAAAGACATGCCAAGACAAGGGTGCCCCTTGGTACCCTTAATGTTGTTGTAGCCACAGTTCATTTGATATCTCAAATAAAAAAGGAAATGCAATGAGGATGGATTAAAGTCTTGCTTTACCTTTTGAGTATCACTAGGATGTGCATATGTTTGCATATGACATGCTTTCCATCTTTCTTGAGGATCACAAAATAGTGTTTTGAATCTCTTTCAGGTAGTTCAAAAGTTTTGTCATGCCTCAGGTTCTGTATTTAGTTGGGCCAAAACATTTGCAATTAGATAGGAATAGAATGATCCTCCACAATGGATGCTAGACTTGGGTGTGAAATGGGTGAAGAGAGGAGAGCTTGTCAGATATTTAGGTGCTCTGATTGGCTTGAATATTTTATTACGCCAAAGGTTTGATTCGTTCAAGAGTAAGTGGAAATAGAAATTGTTATATTGGAATGGTCTTCCATTGGGGTGGAATGTCCGATTTCTAATTTTCAACACATCCTTTCAATATCCACTACATTTTTGGCCTTTGTATGGAATTTTAGAAAATGCCGTGGGATGGAGGTGGAGAAAGTTTTTAGAGCATTCTTATGGGCTGAAGAAGGTGGTTGTTGAAAGATTCACTACATTGCTTGGGAAGTGATTAAGACCCCTAAGAGTAAAGGAGGGTTGGAGTTGATTGATGTTGAATTAAAGAATAGATCACTGATATGTAAATGGATTCCAATACTATTTGAATTGAATGGGGGTTTACTTTAGAGTGAGTTTTTTAATAGCAAGATTACGAGGTTTTTTGGAGTATTATAAGAAGGTAGGTCATGGCAAAGCTTTGTACCAAGGTCTCAAGTGTGTGGCCATTAGTGTAATAGAGGTCTCCAAGTGAATCATTAAAGAAGAGGTCTAGAAAGGCATGTAAGAGGTACAACGTAGGTATTAAATAAATAAAAAAGGAAAGAGATGTGCATTAAGAAATTTCTCAATTGCTAGGTATCCCTTTGTAATTATGAATTTTCCTAATTGCAAAGGGATAAGGACTTTTTTTAATATGGATATAAGAGAATTGTGCACATGTGTGAGAGAGAGAGAGAGAGAGAGAGAGAGAGAGAGAGAGAGAGAGAGAGAGAGAGAGAGAGAGAGAGAGAGAGAGAGAGAGAGAGAGAGAGAGAGAGAGAGAGAGAGAGAGATTTGATTAACAAATACTTAGACAAAAAAATCCTTGCAAAAAATGCACATTATGTGACTTCCAAGTCTTCAATAGAGCACTCCTCTAATGCCTAAGGCAAATGACCATGCTCACTTTGATATTCAAACGAAGGAAAAAACCATATTACTTGAACTTATGAGTAGTAGGTAGAACGATCCACACTCCATGTGCGGGTAACCTTGGTATTACAAAACCAAATGAATGGCTCCGTCATCCCTTTTGGATGTTGTCATCCAAAACTTGCCACTTTTTGGAGGTGCAACATTACCGCTTTTTTAAATCTTGCCAAAGTAGCCCATAACGCTTCCAAAACACTACCTCCAAAAGCCACCCTAATTCTCTCCATAGAAGCCCCAACTTTTCCAACTTCATAGCAGCCCTAAAATTCCCTATTTCTCTTAAAACTCTCCTTCTCCCTCACACCCTCAAAGAAATCCCAAAACTCCTCCAAAACACATTCTTCCACTCACCCAAAATAGTCCCAACTCCTCCTTCCACTACTCCTTCCACTCTACTACTCCTTCCACTCCTCCTTCCCCCTGTTCCCCCTATGTCCCCCTCTCTCCTTTCTCCTTCCTCCTTCCCCCAATCTCCTTCTACTCCTCCTTCCACCTCCTTCCCCCATCCTCCTTCCTCCACTTCTCCCTTGGCCCCTCCTTCCTCCACTCCTCCCTCAGCCCATCCCATCCCCCCTGTGCCAATCTCGCTCCCCGCAGCCCATCTCGCCCCCTTGGCCCATCTTGCCCCCATATACATGCAACCAAGCAATCCTTCAAAAGTACACTATGTGAGCTTCTCCTCAACCAAAGGACACATGTAATTGAGAACATTAGATGCAGTTTAAGGGCCTCCAATGTTGTGCTAATATTATGCATGCCCATTCGAGGGCATGCTCCATAACTTTTTCTTCTTTTGTTGAAAACCAAAACCAATTGAAAAATCGAAGCCAAACCAGTGGAAATACTACATGGTGGTCTTGAGACATTGATAGTTCATGATATTGGTAATTACATTCACCCTAGAATGGAAGAATTTCAAAATGTGCACTTTGTGTATGTGCGAAGACATTTTAATAAATTCAACACTATCTACAATTTTCTATTGGTTCGTTTTCCATGCAAATCCTTGCAATATGTCTCATAATCATGTCAAATGTCATTTCCTTTCATAAAATACGGTAGTAAATCCAATAGTTTGCCCTTTTGCCTATTTATATTTTGGAGCAATTTGGGCCACATTGCACTTGCTTGAGGGCAATCGTCGGTATATCCAATTTTGTTGACGTGTCTTGCTAGAAGGGGGAAATCATGGCAGCTAAAAATGTTGCTATCCCCATGCAATTTTGAATTTTTTCAACCCCCCTTGTGAATCTTTGAATATTAAAGTACATCCTTTGCTTGCCACCTTGCAACCTGTCCCATGTAGAGTACGCTCGACATGGCCTCATTCTTTTGGTTTGGCATTATCTTCTTCACTCGGGTAAGTTGTCTTCTATTATTTTCTCACCTCTCACAAGCTACTTGGTCTCTATTTTGGTGTCGATTCACTGATTTTCTCCATGGCATCAATGGCAAGATGCAGCTCATCATGGTTTCAAAGAGAAGTAAACAGAGGCTATGAGATAGGAAAGTGGAAAAGCTTAGTCAAGGCCATGGATGATTTTTTCAAGTTAGTTTTGTTAAGAAGCTAAAATTTTATATTGGCATCAAAAGTTTGTATGTCCTAATAAAAATAAATGTTTGAAACATTTGCCAAAATTTGAAACTTTTATGCAAAAAAATTTAAAGTTTCACCAGAATTTACATCTTTTCCTTCAAAATTTAAAAGAAAATATATAAAAGGGTACTAAATTCTACTAAGGAACTTGAAAACTTTTGCCAAGATTTTATATTAATATATGAGCATAGCTTTGATAAAAACATCCATGGTCAAAGCATAAGGAATAGATTGAGGGGTGAGGGAAGAAATGGCACAAATATCGAAAAGGCAATGGAAGAGTACACTTTTATAGTGTTTGCAGAGGCAGAAACAATGAGAAGAAAGAAAATAAAGAGATGGGAGGCAGTTCAATTTTTCCCTCTATGTAAAGATGGAGTGACAAACAATGGAGAGACAAATGATGACTCATCATAGTTTGCGAAGTGTTTTGATGACCTCACTGACCATCCTAGAAGAGGGGGAATAACTTTTTAGTTGTCACACTGAGTCTGGAGGAGAGAATGAGGATGACTCATACTTTGTGTTGCAGTGTACCAAACCCAAGCGCAAGGTTGAGGAAGCATTTAAGGATCATTGAGGAACAAGTTATGAGAATTGGGATGTAGTAGTTGAATCTATCTAGTACAAAAAAACATCCTAAGAGAGGCCACAATTACATTCTGTTACATAAGAGTCCACAAACATTTGTGACTCTCATCTAATAAGAGCTATTAGGTTCTATTTGCAAGCTATGCCTAGACAAAAGAAGGGAAAGAGTGTGTTCAAAAGTGATTTAGACACACATGAGCACATCATGGGGTTCCTGGGAGTAGTGGATGACTATGAAAGTACAAGAAAATCCATTCACATTGCTTGGGTGTAGTTAACCAAGGAAAATCAGATGCGCTTGAAGTTGATGAAATTGTTTAAAAGAATCTCTGCAGGCCTTTTCTAAGAGATCCACTCTATGTTGGGTTTTAGGTAGGATGGAGGATTGCTTTTCAAAACTTTCAAGGCCATGGCAAGCTCCCACAAAGCCGCCCTAGTGTAATCCAATTTCAAGGAATTGTACATATCTAGCCAAAATTCCACATTCTCTTTGTCTTCTCCACCGTGGTTGCTCTCCTCCCAATCTACATCCTTCTTGGCCTTGAATCTCTCTCATAGCTCCTACATCAATGCCCTAGTTTCTGCATTCTCCGTTTTTAGTTGCTCTATCATTTAATCTTTATCAATTTTCAATTCTTTCTGCATGTTGTAAAGAGCCTCCATTTCATCTCTCTGATCTTCAAGAAGTCTTTTCATCCCTAATAACTCTTGCCCCACATTGGCCCCATCCATTCTAACATCATCAATCTATTGATAGAATGTCTTGATTCACTTCTCTACTTCTTCTCTTCTATGATTTTCCATCTCGGACATTTTTTCAGCGTCCTTATCTTTCTCTCGTGCCTAAAAGGCCCTCACTTCTACCTCCTCCACCTTGTCTTTTGCACCCTCCCTGAGCATTCTCTCACATAGCATTGCCTTTGCTACATGGTGGCTTTCATATGCAGAAAAATCATCTTCCTGTCATATTCCTCAAAAACTAATTTGAAACAAGGCATAGCAACTCTGATTGACTGATATGACAATATGGATTTGCCATCCTTGCAATTCTTCAAGTCAATCATAACGATCCTGGATATCATCTTTGAGAAAGAGATTGTACGTCCGCTCAATTCTGCTTAAACAAACTAGACTTCGTATTAAGAAATTATTGCCTTATCTATTTCATCACATCCTAAACATCTATTAGCAAGCTCAAAACCTTGACTCCACCATCTACACTAGTCTTAGCATTGGAATATATAGCTAAAATATCCTCTCTTCCATGGCTTCTCTAAGAATTGTGCTTACAAATTGCCTCCAAGAATGCCTAGCATCTTTTCAATCATGCTTTCACTAATATTAATCTTTTGTCTTTGATAAACAATATATCCATCCTTCATGTTCACTTCATCTATCAACTTAGTGAAGTTGGAGAGAGAATCCAAATCAAGCTTTTGAAAACTATGTGAGGAGCTCTTCTATGTCACGACTTTAAGATTAGGGAGGAATGATTGTGTGAGTAGCTCTTGCATGTTACAATGTTAGCAAAATTTGGAGCTCATTTTGGGGGCCTGAGAGACAGTCACGATTTCTTCATTTTTCTTTTATCTAAAACACTAAAATATGTCAAAATACCACTAACATACGGTGTAGAGTTTGGTATTTCTAACATCATTGGTGCATCCAGAGTGGGACACAAGTCTCGAAAGGTCTTTTGAAACCTCAAAAATGGGCACTCGGAGGCTCGAAAAAGGCAAAAAGTCTTGAAAAACCATTTGTACAAAAGAATGCAATCTGACAGATAGGCAGGGTGCCAACCTGTCAAATCGCATTCATTTGTACAATTGTTGCACCCTACCAACCTATCAAATTGCATTCTTTTGTACAATTGGTTTTTTGGGTCTTTTTGGCCTTTTTCGAGCCTTCGGGTGCTTGTTTTTGGCATTTCAAAAGTTCTTGCAGGGGTTTTGGACCGCTTCAGAATGCTGGTGATGTCAGAAATACCAAATTCTACATCGGATGTTAGATATAATAAAGTAGCTCGAGCATCCTCATTGAATGCAAACTGGACAATATTTTCTTTTTTAAATTTTTTTTAATTTTTTCAATGTTACGTTGGCCCTCCTTTGATTGGTGGAGGGCTGTTTTCCTTTTGGGATAAAAGGCCCCAAAATGGGCTCCTTTTTTTCTAATGTGATGCCAAGATGGGGGAAGAAAGATTACGTCAGAATCTCTAGCACTATGTAGAGGGGGAGGAAAGATTGTGTGAGATGCTCTTGGACTATGTAGAGATGGAGGAGCAAGATGACACATTTATGAGCTTGATGTGTCCAAGTGGATCCATTGTGAGAGGGGGTAGAAGTTGCAGGAAGAGTGAAATAGAGAAAGGTCAAGAGGTAATGGTGGTGAAGGGAGTCAAAAATGGTGAAGGAGTACTTACGGTCTAGATGAAACAATGAAGAGTCTCACCGGCATGGCAACTACTTCATGTTTATTTGGACACAATTAATCACCACTTAATTACCACTCTCATTGGCATGAAGGCTCCTTCATGATTATCTAGATGGGCTTGTATGTGATTTTATGTCCCAATTGAGAAGTGATATTTTTCATTATTTTAAGTGCAGTTAAATACTAGTAGTCACCATAGTGGCATGTGATTAAATAGTGGCTCATGATTCTATAATTGGGCCAAGCTTGCATGTGATTATTTTTGGCACAAAATGAGCAATCTAGTCTAGTTAATTGTCAATCACTGTGGTTCCCTCAGCCTTATGATGAAACTTTTCATGTGGCAAAGAGTGTCTACAAAATACAACACTGCCCAGGTGGCCTAGCATGTGATTGATTGGCGACTCAAATTTTGATTAATTAAAGATGCCTCATGATTATTTGGATGGCACCACTAGGCCTTGCAGTGGCTCAAATTTTGATAAATTTAAGGTGGCTCATATTATTTGGACAATTAAGTAGATTGCCACTGTTACTATTTAATCGTGTCCCTAAACATGGACTCTTTTCACATCTTCACCATCGCCATGCTCGAACCAAAGCCAAAAATATTACCCTCCCTTGTTTCAATGTGATCCCCATCTTGTCTGGTTTCTCATACAAGGTCATTGTGTTGCACTCGATAAGAATTGAGATGCCTGCTCTTCTGCATAGTCTTCATAGTCTCCATTGCCTCCCCCAACATCTCTAGGTGAGTCACCTTGGATGGCATGCACACAGTTGGCCACTTTATGGCTATGTTAGATATGGATTCTCTAGAGACAATGAAGGGCTAAGGATTTTTAGGGTAGAGTTTTCTTGTATTGTTGTTGGCCTCGGCCTTTGATTTTGACTACTATAATTGTGCACCATCTTCGGCCTCTCCATAGTCTTCTCCATCAGCTCCCCAAAAATTTGAATGTAGCAAGCTGGCCTGTGTGAATACGATAATGTATTATTGTCTATCAGCAAGTCTAAATGAGGCTCTCAACAATACTGAGTTATATAAATATCCTCTTTATAACTTTTTCTCAAATAAGCCTGTCAATAATGGTGAGGTAGTGCGTATCCTCATAGGATGTAATTGTTCAGGCTCTTGCAAATGGTAAAGTGGTTATCCTCATTGAATGATATCTTTTATTTTAACTTTAATATAATACTATTATGGCAAAAAGCGTCCTTGGATTCTTTTATTCAATTTTTGCTCTTTGTTAGGATTTGAGAGGATTGAAATCTCCTCTGTACCAAATGTCACGTATTGAGATTGTTGTCTAATCATAACCCTAACATCAAATGAGCTTCCAAATTCCTTCAGTGTAGCTACATTTGCAGAATTGATCTTTGTAATAGCCAACATCCTCTCTTCATGCATCTTCAACTCATCTGTGCTTGCAACCGACCAAAAAGTGGCCAACTTACTACTTCATCTAAATCAACTGTCCAAAACTTCGAGAAATTATACTATTGCCTTAACTTCAAAACAATTTGGCATCACATCCTTTAATGATATGAATGTATGTTAGTAAAGCATTAGAGTTAGTACAATTCTTTGAAGCTTATAAGCATTGTGCTATTTTCACTGCCACACTAATTTAAATCCATGAGGCTCTCAACAATTGCTAAGTTGTTATGAATTGTCTTTGGATATAGATGTAATCTCTTTTGTTCAATTTTTACTCGATGAGGCTCTCAGTAATCGTTGAGTTGTTATAAACTGTCTTTGGATGTAGATGTAATCTCTTTAGTTTAATTTTGGTTCGATAAGGATCTTATCAATTCTAGATTTGTTAGTTTTTATTTACAAACTATCTTTGGATGTAGATGTAATCTCTTTTTTCAAATTTTTCTTAACAAGGCTCTCAGCAATTGCTGACTTGTTATGCCTTTTCTTTTGATATAATCTATGTTGTTCAACCTTTTTTTGTTTTGTTATACTCGTCGGGGTAACCTCTTTTGTTTCAACTTTAATATAATTATCGCAATAGTTGCTAGGATCAGTTGTTACTGGTAGAAATTGTTGCACAAGCAATTGGTGCACAAAGAAATACATTATCCTTGGTTTTAGGATTAACTACAAGTAGAACTAAAACAATTCCAAGAACCATCATGGTGGTTGCAAGGAAATACATTTGTATTGGTTTAGGATTAAGTGCAACTTGCACTAAAATAGAACTACCGTGGTGGCTGCATAAGGAAATACATTTTTCTTGGTTTTAGGATTAGATGCAAGTAGCAGTACTAAAATAGTTCCAAGAACCAGCACAGTGGAAATATGAATACATACATGAACTCCTTAGGGTTAGGGTTAGGGTTAGGGTTTTCCCATTTTCCCTTTGGTCTATGGTGCAAGTTATGCCACCCTGAACACCCCCTCTTAAATTGTGTTGGTTGGTTAACTAGACATTGCATGTATAAGATACTTTTATGGATTTTGTTTGATGCATATGATAGCAACCAAATCTAAAAAGAAATCCGATAAATAATCAAAGTAATATGTTCATGTGCGAGCATAATAACTATGTAGCAAACATCTTAGTAGACCTTGTACATAAATACGTTTTTCCCCTTCTTAAGCTATAGATCATCGTTTGCCTTTGGGAACAAAACCTAGGAAATAGGCCAAAAGGATGAGGGAAGAAAGCCAAAAAGAATGAAGCCCGCCTTGATGAAAGACTAGACGAACAAAAGATGATTGCATGAACATGTTAAAGTTGAACCTTTCATAAGGTTCTATGGACTATTGGATGAGAATATGCATGATTCCATGGTATAAATACCAATGGACAACCTATCCATAAGCACCCTTCCTAGCAAGATGCAGCTATGATTGTTGTCCCAAGGCATAGTGAGTGCAAACAAAACAACGATCATGCTTACCTAGAAATAATAAAGGTAGATCTTTAGAACACTCAGGCTTAACCTCTCACATTACCTCATCTCAATGCAACAAAAGGTTCCATTTTGCGAGTCCTTATAGTCCCTATGATATCCTACCGTCTATGAGAGTACATGCGTACTCATCTTAGGGGACCCTTACTAATTACCCGTTGCTTATGATAAGCCATATGGGCAACATGTATGGCTTCTATACATTAGTGCAAGCCTTAAGTATTGAATGGCCTGGAGGAGAAGCCTATATAGGATGGGTTAGGAACACTTAAGCAGAGGCATTGTATTGCTATCTATAGGTAAAGCTTGGTAGGGAGCAACGTGGCAAGTGTCATCCATCTAGAGCAAGTTTGGATTGGTGGGTCTAGGGTAGGTCTAAACCCTCCTATGGGGTCATTTAGTTTGCTTTAGTTAGCCCTCTGTATAGAGGCTCAATGATACAAAATTAGAGAATCAAGTTTGTGGTAGCTTCTCAGTTGTTTGATGATGTACGAGACCTCTTATTTCATTAGAATTGTTAGAATGGGACTAGTCAATCATTCAATATGTTGGGATGGCACACCCCTTTCTCTTGAGGTGTGGTAGCTTGTCATCAACAAGACCAACACAAAAGAACTGGGAATCCAAGTAATAGTCATTCTTATGGGGAATTAGAATTGCAAAATGACAGCTCGGGGATTGCCAAGCACCAACAATTGCTTGCAGGCCTAGATTGCCAACATCACTCATGTACGGGCCTATCTCACCTAACCTCGACTAAATACTAAAAACCTATGGCTAGCCAAGGATGAAAACAAAACTTTCATATCACATATCACATACAAGTCTATCTCACCTAGCCCTAAGGCTAGCTACTAGAAACCTATGGTTATCCAAGGACGAAAATAGAACTTTCATACCCTTCTTATCTCTGGAATTAATTTCCCTCTTATGTTGAAAGAATTTAAGATATCCTAGGTCTTAGAAGGCACCGTGCAAAAGGGTAAGGTCTTAGAATTGCATCTTTTTACAAGGGATGAGAGGAACTCTTATAGCACACCAAAATTAATGCTAAATCTTTAAAGAACTTGGAGTAGGCGTTTCAAATGTGTTTAGAATGGTCCCTAACCATTACATAAATAGTATGCTTAAATTGCTACAACAAATTAGGTAGAAAAAAAGATAGAAAAGGAAAAGCAAAACGTTATGCTCTTATAAGTGTTTTTGTTTTGCAAGGGTTTAGGAGCTATTCATAGGGCAAGGAAAAATCAATGCTAAACATGTAAAGACTTACATTATGTGAGTTTCTTCAAATGGTCCTCTTAGCCAAGACATAAATCTATGCCCAATAACTTGCTATAACGAATGGAATTTTCATGAATTTTGCTTCAATTGTAGACCTTCGAGAATGGATTTAGAGTTGGGTACTTTTGATGTGCTCTCTCTCCCACCCCTAAAGGATTATATGGTGTTATGTACTTTGCCTCTCTCTCTCTCTCTCTCTCTCTCCACACACTCACTCTTGCACCCTCCCCTTGCAATCAAATCTAATTTATAGTTTTTCTTGATTATTGCATCAACGATATTGTCAATGGAAAAGGAAGTCCTAAGGCTAAACTAAGAAGGCCAAGTCCTAAGCTTTTTCTTGACACAAGTGGGCGAACTAAAGTTATTCTACTTAAATCCAATTTTCATCCTCAATTGTGGAGGAGGCCTATTCCTCATCTTTTTCTTGTGTACAAATGCAAACTATACATGCACGACTTAGTCCTACTTTAGTCTCCAATACGATGTGTTGGTAAATGGTCTCATCCACTATTTGGTAAAGTAATAGGGCTACCTTCTCTACATGAACAATTGCTCTCTTTGTGCTATTTTAACCCTCTTCTAGTTAAATCCCATCCACCTTTCTAATATTTTGTTTTGGAGAGTGATTCGCTCCAAAATTGGGGTTAAATTGTTTTAAGATCCCATGCTCTCAAGACACTAGTCCACAAGGTGCATATGCCAAATGCCATTAAAAGGAAATTCAAAAGCAACAACACATGTAAACATCAAACATGGTTAATTGACTTTTCTTCTTATTTGTCTACTTTCCATAGAGAAATGGGTAGTTTCTTCAAAAAAGGAGAGGCTTGGACCTCCTTGCCTATATTATAGGGTGTCATCCAATTGGAATTCGACAGAGGCTCAGAACTGCTTGCCTATATTACAAGGTGCCATCCAATTGGAATTTGGTCCTCTTGTTTGGCTGATGCACCTCTTAGGAATGGAGAGAGAGGCTGGTGGCTAAGGCAAAAAGGGGTGAACTTGGACTAATGCAAAGGTTAAGAAAGTGGTTAGGGCGCAATGTGTGTCATGAGCTTCTAGTCTTCAATCAAACCCTATACAAGAGAAAGGAGGGACTTGGCCTGTGGTGTATCAGGGGAGAGGCATGCTGGCTCTCTTTCGCAAAAGATTTAGGAAAGAAGAACTTTTTGAGATTAGGAGCTGTTGTAAAAGAAAAAGACACAAGCTTAGAGAGTTGAGCTTTTGCGTGAAGACGATGAGATGAAAAGAACCAGGGTTTTAGCCTTCAAGCCTTTCGCAGAATTGGATTTCCAGATGAGCCATCCCTGCGCAGCGTTCCATGTTCGGTTTGAGCAAAGCTTGTGGTTGGATTGCAGGAAGTTGCTATGTAGCTCTGTACTTCCTTGGCCACCATCTCTCTCATCATCCCCAACATCCCCGCATTCATCGTCCCTTCTACCCCTTGCCCACACCCGGGCTGGACTCCTGCGGGCACCTGCTGCATCACATTGTATCCTGCATTTGACGGATACAGCGTCGACAGACATTGTGCCACCGCTACCCTCACCGCCGCATTCATCATCGATACTGCATCTTCGGCCCTTAAGTAGCCGCTCATCGCCTGCACCGGGAGAAACGGTGGAGATTGGAACGACGGGATTACCACCGGCAGCGCGTAGTAGCTCTGCCCTTGATTGAAAGTTGCAAGAGCTTGATGAGCTGAAGGAGATTCTCGCACAGGAGCCTC
This sequence comes from Dipteris shenzhenensis, assembly GCF_047967505.1. Lineage (NCBI taxonomy): Eukaryota > Viridiplantae > Streptophyta > Polypodiopsida > Gleicheniales > Dipteridaceae > Dipteris > Dipteris shenzhenensis. The sequence continues at coordinate 21,428,018 of NC_141611.1, forward strand.
TCGCGAATCGCCCATTTCTTGCTGCATCGATACAGGACTCTTGGGCCGTGCAGCCAGAATCGGACTGCAATTCGGCGTGCCCTCACTATAGCCCTCCGCTCCATAGTCCAACCTGGTTCCCGGTAAGGAAAGACTGAGACGAGTTGGAGGATCGGTCGTGGAGCTGGAAGCCTCTTTCTGTTGCTTCCCCGCCATTGCGTTGTAGCAATCAAACGCTGACGATCGGGGGACTGGTCTGTGAACTTGGGGGTACGAGAAAATCGAAGGATCACTGTTGCTCGAACGGCACGGCGAGTCGCTGCCGAAATTGACCTTCTTCAATCTTCTTGATTCCGCTTCCAAGTCCGCATCCCCCTGCACGCCGCTATCGTTGGACAGATCGTCGTTACTCCGTTTCCTCCCGTCGTAGCTGCAAACCTCAGTTTCGTCTCGAAGTGTTCCGTAAGAAATTGTGGCCGCCGACTCTTCCCCTATTACTTTCTCAGCCATCGCCCGCCTCTTCAACGTCGAATTCCAATGATTTTTGATCGCGTTGTCCGTTCTCCCGGGTAGAAGACGCGCAATCGTCGCCCATTTGTTGCCGTGGCGGGCGTGCGCCTGAATGATCTTGTCGTCTTCCTCTTCGGAAAAAGGGCGATGCTCCACCTGAGGGCTGAGCTGATTGCACCAGCGAAGGCGGCAGGATTTCCCGGAGCGGCCAGGGATGCCCTTGCTGATGAGGGACCAGTGGCGAGCGCCATATTTGAGGACGAGCTGGCGGAGGGCGGCGTCCTCGTCGGGGCTCCAGGGGCCGGTGATGCGCTCAAAGTCATCGGCGGAGAGGCAGGATTTGGGGGTGTCGGAGGCCATGCAGGGGTGCGGAAGCTCAGGGAAGGGAAAGAAGGAAGGGGGGGGGGTAGGTATGAGGGAGGGAAGGGACTGAGAACAGGGGAAGAATTCAAAGGGAGCTTGGGGAAGGATCCATGGCGGGCAGGGGGAGCAGCAAGCTGAGCTTCGAAAAACAGAGAGTTTGAGCCAAACTGCTCTACTTGAACTCCCTCGATGAGGAAGACGACCACGTCAGCATAACATGTGGACCTACAATCCCTCCCAATTCCTGCCACGTAGGCCTAACGTACTTCCAATGATCCAAGCCTTGCCACGTGGACCTACCATCCCTCCCAATTCCAGCCACGTGGACCGCCGTCCATTCCAGCCTTGGCACGTCACACGCGATTTTCTCTCCGATTGAAGACCACCGTTACCTGCCACGTGGGGAATATCATACACGACCGCCGGGTTGCCACGTCGCCCTCCACCTCCGTTGCTGCCACGTCATAATCCCCAGCGCACGCGACGCCACGTCACCCCAGGCAAACGTTTCCCAAATCCCCATACAATGCCGATCTTTTTTCCGGATTAAAATAATCTTTAATTCGCCCGCAATATCTTTGATTTCTATTTAACCCGAAATTTTAAGTTATGACGTCGTCAGCATTTTGTTTGAGTGCTTTTACCTACCACGAAGGCGTGGCAGCACATTTATAGGAACGGCGCCTGACATTTCAGGGACCACGTGGCGGAGGCCAGGCTGGACGAATATCAAAAGGCGACCGGTTGTTCCGGTCATCCGCTCGGGGGTCCTTGGAGTCGTTGACTCAGCGTTCGGGATTCCGAATAACGACACCCAACCACCGACCTGTTGACGGGACACCCAGTCACGGTGTCACGTCACAGTCCTCACCTGTTCATCGCTGGCCATCACCGTCCTCTCGCCAGCTGTCTGATTAGGTGGCACCTGCCTTACTGGCCGTAACCAACCCTTTCGCCGACAAAACCGCCTTGACCGGTTTCCCGCCTATGATTTGCGGGCTACTTGGCGGGCCCCACGTCATCATCGCCTTGTCTGCACCCTGGGGCGGGCCCACCACTTGTTGCAACTTGCGCCAAGGGTTTTCTTTCCCCTCACGCGTCGTTGTCTATTGGCGCACGCTTTTCGTTGCGGGATCACAGCGGCGCGCGCTGGCGTGGCATCCTACGCGGCCCGGCGCCTGTCCACCTCGGATTGGTAGTTACGCGCTTTCTGGCGTCCTCCGCGTAAGCCCTTTTTTTAAAAAAATAACCGGCGTCATTCTCATGATGACCCAGACACGTCATCAATGTCGCTAACTTCCTGTGGACTCACAGCCCAAGACGCAGGGGCGTACGCTGGCGTGGCACGGACGGGGGGGCGCGTATGACCTTTTGGAACGAGGTGCGTCACAGACTCACAGTCATAATAACGCGGACACGTCATCGGCTGGAGGCTAACTTCCCTGTGGTCCCTACTGGCGTGCCAACAAATCATTCAAATAAAATTTTGAGGAGAGGTTTCAACCAACGCTTCATTGTGTCCTCGCATGATTCACCAAGACGTATACGGTTCCCCCAGGACATGGCCCCCTAAAATCCCACCGCCCTTGCCAAAAATCCCCACATGTTCCACATGCTTGTTGTAAATCCTTAGTGCAATCATCATCCCTACAATAGCATCTTGTCGGCAAATGTTTGTGCATTGTTTGCTTTGAGATGGAAAAAAGCTGCTGACTTGGAGATTGAGTTCATTTTCATTGGCTCGGAAAAACAGATTCTCCGCTTATGAGTCTCAGCCTCCACCATTGTGTACTTCATATCATCTACTCAGCTCATTCCAAAGGGTCGGCCCCCATGTCCAAAGAAGTAGACTCGTTTAACCATGTGTTCCTCATATGTTATGCCTTCAACTCTACTTGGTCACAAACATCCATCTCTCCCAACAATTCTTGATGTCTATAACAGTGAGCTGCCAAAGATCTCTTACTTCCCGATTAAGGTTTTTTAGTAAGTTTGCTAGTGTCGCCCATAGTTTACATCATCATTACCCCTGTAGGCACTTCATCGTTGCCAATCATAATTTTTCTTCCCTTTTCAAGAATATCCTCTTGAAAATGACCTTTCAATTTAGATTAAGCCATTCAAGAACAAATATTAAAATTTCCCAACGAAGTTCTAAGGCAACAAAGATTTCATCAAGGGACTCTAGCCTCCAAAACGTTTGGATGGCAAACTTCTTCTGATCATATCATTGGGAGGAGGGAAAGAAGGAAAATTTTATGCTTACTACACTTATTCCTCCTATCATGCTTTGAGAATGCACCCACAAAATGTTCACAATTAAGAATACGGTTGTAGAAAACAACAAAACAAAATTTTAAAATGTATAAACACCACACTACTATGTCACCACAAACTGCCCATCTTCGTCAACAAAGGAGAGTGACAATGCAGAATAACTACCGTAAACTCATTTTCTATTCCATTTGTGACTACCTTTTCCTCACTCCAAAAGCATTCAATCTGTCTTCTTCATCTTGTCTACCTATAATCAATTATACCTACATTTACTTCTCCTTTCGAGAAGAAATATAGAATATAATCTTGGAAAGGATCCCGGCCAACTTATATTCAAGTGACATGCAATTGGATTAAAATGACATATTGGGGTGTGACGCAACAAAGGTTATTTGCATGCGCTACTGCAAGAGACATCCTAACTTATTTTTAATTATAACTTCTTGTGTAAGAGTAGTTTAAATGTCACAACCTTCCTTTACATAATACTTTCTAGCTCATGAAATTCAAGTCTTGATTTTCCACAATGCTTCTACCTTTTACTCCTCCTACCCAAGATAAATAGAATCTCGAACTCCATTACTTACAAAATGGCTTCTTGTAATCTAAATACATGAAAGGAATGTTGTATGTGAATTATAAACACATGAACTACCCATTATACACTATTCATTTCAAGCATAGTGGTGTGTCCTCATTGAATTCATTTGAAACGTGTGAACTACCCATACACGATTCATTCCAAATAGAATGATATGTCCTCATTAGATTCAACCTTTGCTATGTATAAAACTTTCCTCAAGGCTATAATGAACACAATTGAAAGGCTTCGAAGTATTTTAAAAGACATTTCCTTTTAGTAGATCACAAAGTAGTAGTCATATAGGTTATCTCTCGCTTTGATGAATCAAGAATGTCTAAGGTGTCAATTCAACTTCCACAAGATTGTTTCGTGCTTTTTGATTAGTTTGCATGACCTGAATTGTAAAGTGTCTCACATGGTGTATATCAAAATGTCTATTCGGCTTCTTATTGTTTCCACATATCATGCCCAAGTCATGATAGAAGAAATCATTTACAAGTTGTTTAGCTTGAGGCCATGTACTTTGACAAAGTGAGGGATCAAGGAGGATCAAAACACCATGAGAGAGGCATAAGGTAGGCAATACTCAATCTATTGCAAATATATATGATCAACAATACATAATAGTCTTCTTATATAGAGAGAGTCCTTTAAATAGTCAACACCTGTGGGATCCTCTGATCCACATCTCTCCTTGTGGATGTCCTCGATCCTTGTGAACTTTTCAACAATTGGGGTGCGTATTGCCCTTGCAAAGGTCTTACTAGTTGAAGAAACTTTCAAATCTGACAGTGTCTAATTGCTAACAATGATTCTGACTTGACACGCGCATAGAGCTTGAAAAGACGATCACGTTTCCTTTTTGGAGCGTGTGCAAATTCTTCTTGGATTGCAAGTTATGGCTTGTCGAAATTTTATGAAGAAAGAGGCCTTTGATGATGTGGCACAAGAATTCATATGCTACATATAAAGTGTGCTTCTGAAGGGACTATGTGCTTATTGGTTGAGGTGGCATAATTAACTAACCACATAGCTTAACCATGGCCACTATGGTTAACTTGACCAGAGTTGAGTCTTATCTTCCACGTGGCAAAACTTTGACCCCACTACCTAAACCCAAACTTGGCCATACATTAACCAAACCTTCCTGCTCCATGGAATTGCCACGTGTCCTAAGGTTCAACCTTAAAAACAAAATAAAACTTTGCAGGGAGCTCACAGATGAAGTGCGGGCGAAGTCAATGAGGCACGTGGAGGCGGCAGTGACAAGAGCAACCACATCTATAGCCAGCCCCCGTCCCGCATGCAATAGCTCTTCCGGCCATTAGATGTGCTGCTGGCCAGAGAGAAAGAGAGACGCATAAACTCTGGAGATAGCTAAGAGAGAATATACGACCACAATTAATAGAGGTGAAGCTCAGGACTGTCTGTGAAGTGTTCCATTTTCAAATGCAGGTCCAGTTTAGCTCTCCAATCGCAAGATTGATGGCTGTGGTGCCAAACATTCTTTCGAATTAGGACTCCAAACTTGAGAACAATGACGACGATGCCCATGTCTCTGCATCTAATAACTGGTAGAGAGTAGAGATGTTGAGGAATTGCAAGATTCCAGAGTTCCTCTTAGCGAAGAGGTGTTGATCCTCTTGAAGCGCGCAAGTAGCTGGTCCTTGGTGAAGGGAAGGCTTGCAAAGAGATCCATGGTCGCACCTTTGTACAGACAGCTCAAATCCTTATGAAGCGTGGTTCCTTACGGGACACCACGCAAGTAATCGTGCGTTATCATGGATGCCTTGGGTTATTTGGAGCAATTGAAGCAGGAGATCGAAGACCTACACGACAGTTTGAAGATTCCCAATTCGATGCTTCAAGATGGATGTCCATTTACGGTGCAGAATGGATGGAATCCTCTCAAAGTGGATGGAAATTTCTCTCATCAACGGAATGAAAGACACTTGATCACTCTCACAAGGATCTCAATGCCTCAGTGGAAGGCAAGGGGGATTCGATACCATGACAAAGTGAGGGATCAAGGAGGATCAAAACACCATGAGAGAGACATAAGGTAGGCAATACTCAATCTATTGCAATGTATATGATCAACAATACATAATAGGCTTCTTATATAGAGAGAGCCCTTTGAATACTCAACACCTATGGGATCCTTTGATCCACATCTCTCCTTGTGGATGTCCTTGATCCACATCCTCACATCATGTAGTCCACATCCTAGGGTGGCTACTTTAATACATTCCTATGCCATACTTTAGCCTCTAATATGTGTTCATGGCACCATATCTCAACATGCTTAATAGCATGTATTTATGCTATTACATTCATAAATGATAAAAAAAAAAAACTCCTTCTAGGGATTCAAAGTCTTGAAGTAGTGGAGGTCTTGGATCTTCCCCTTGCCATGTTCTCCAACATGGAAACGCTATGTGCACCCGATGCAAATGGGTTTCATTGTTGAAGTAAGGACAAATAAGAGCGGGTTATATAACATCTCAGAAAGATAATTCTAACCTAGTGGATTCAAAGTCCTTAAGTAGTGGAGGCTTACATCTTCATCTAAAACATTAAGCCGTACTAATTCAACTTTTAATTTTGCAAGTTTATGTGTCATTATTGGTTTAAATAGTGAGTCCTGAAAAACGACAACGAGTCATGAGTTGTCATTTGCAACATGTTATCCAGATTTTTTGCTACTCCTAAATTTTAATAAATTTACCATCTTTTGGTGGCAAAGAGAACTAATTTTATAAATTTTGCAAACTAAGTATACTTTTGAACTTTTGTAAAAAATGTACATATTGCTAGTTTGAAGGTGAGTTTTTTTATACTTTTCATGTCAAACAAAAAACTAGGTCAATGACAAGATCCAATAATTTAAGAACTACTAGTAATTCATGCATGACTATTAAATGTATAATACATCCTTTACTTAGAATTACCAAAATATGTTTTATTAAGGAATTTCATCTCATAGAAGAGGTTTATTGAAACTAAAAATGCCTCTAGAATTAGATAGTAACTAAACTATCTAAATGGTCAAAGTTTAGAGAAGAAAGTAATACAATCTATTGTCATTTGGACCAACTGGTTCAATTCCGACCTAATGGTCAATATTTAGATGGTAGTAAGTTTTGAGATTTATCAATTTACTTTATTTGATCTAAGCCATTGAAGGAAAATTTCTGTCGGTAGATTTTTTTGACAAAAATTTTCCCCATCTATGGAAAAATTTGGACTGAAAGTTTCATTGGATAAAAGTGAGATTTCACTCATTTTAGACTGCTTCTTTTCTCCCTTTTTTTGGATGAAAATTTCACTCTGTCGATGGAAATATCAATTTGTCATGAAATTTTGAATTCCAGAATCCAAGTTCACATCACAACAGATTAGATTGAAATAAAGTAAATCGATAAACTTACAATCCTCACTATTTAGATCAAAATTAAACTAATTGATCCAAATAATAAAAGATTATAAACATCTTTAGTTAACATTTAAATCTAGAAACATATTTACATTCAACAAATCTCTTTTATGGCCATGAACTCCACATAACTACTTATGTTAATATTGAAATATTCGTAAATTCAAGCATTGGATTAACACTACATAAAAAGAAAGTTTTGTTTAAAGGCAATGTGTTCCTATAGGTTTATGGATAGCACAATACATACAACATGGAGTTTGGAAACATATATTGGTAAAAAACTTATACTTGAAGGCAACGTTCTTACTTCTGTGGAAGTGATTGGGATAAAAAAAGTGCTCAAGGGAAAGTTGATTCAAAGATGCTTAAAAAGAACAAAAATAAAAGAAAATTGGAGTTAATCAATGTGTAGAAATGTTTAAATTGCAAGCTGTAGACATTCTTGTGTATGGATTTGAGTTCGGACAATCAAGCACTGAGAAACAATTGATCTTTTAAAGCAAGAGGTCGAGGGACTTTTCTAGTTTAATAGAATAGCTTCTTCTCCTTTGTAATTTGTCATGTTTTCCAAATTATAGGTCAGAACATTTTTTCCAATTCATAATATTGGTCGTTTTTAGGTTTTAGAGTAAGATATAAGTAATGTTTTTTCCATTAAAGTAGCTATTTTAAAAAGATGTTTGACAAAAAATTGTGTATTTTTCTCTATAGTTTGGAAAAAGGTACTTTTTTTGTTTTTTTTTCAAAAAAGGACTTCTGTTGTCATGTGCATGATTTTGTTGTTGTTTTCTATGACTCCCTATTTTTATCCATTTAAAGGTGAAGGAAACCCAGACCACTTTGAACACGTTAATGGAAAGCTTGATGATTAGAATGAAAGACCTTCCTCGTACACCAAGGCTTGGCTAAATGATGGAACTCATTTGCAACGACAATCCTTGAGGAATAGAATTACATGCCCTTGCCCTTACTCTAGAAATGTAATGGTTTGCAACAAGTCATAAATCTTTGAGTCATCATTCTAAAAGTCACATGTTGCTTTACTTGTAACTAAGATTTTGCTCGAATAAGTGTCTTCTTGAGATGTTTTCTCAATCTAGAATGGGATTAAAAGGCATCATGCAAATGCTTCACCTCCAAATTCAAGTGCATATATGCACAAGGACAACCTTGTATGTGTGCATGCACTTTAAGAACTTAAATATTCTCTTTTGTATGTTAATTGCCTACTTATTCTAAAACATAGAATGATTTCCTCTCTCTCTCTCTCTCTCTCATCCCATAACTTGTTCACGAAACTAGGTGGATTCTATTTTGTACATGAACAATTTTGAGCTTGTTAAAAGTCATCTCTCTATGACCATGAACCTCTATGATTCTATTCCACTTGGATTCTAGAACCCCAATTTGATGACCGAAAAAACTTTCGTCAGCAAAATTTTTGTGACAAATTTTTTTCCCATCGGTGGGAAATTTTGGCATTGAAAGTTTCATTGGATAAAAGTGAGATTTCACTCATTCTAGACCGCTTCATTTCTCCCTTTTTTTGGATGAAAATTTCACTCCGTCGACGGAAATATCAATCTGTCTCACAAAATTTTGGATTCCAAAATCCAAGTTCACATTACAACATATTAGATTGAAATAAATTAAATTGATAAACTTACAATCCTCACTATTTATATCAAAATTAAACTATTTGATCCAAATAATATAAGATTATAAACATCTTTAGTTAACATTTAAATCTAGAAACATCTTTGCATTCAACAAACCTCTTCTATGGCCATGAACTCCACAATAACTACTTATGTTAATATTGAAATATTCTTAAATTCAAGAATTGGATTAACGCTTCATAAAAAGAAAGGTTTTTCTTTAAGAGATGTGTTCTTATAGGTTTATGGATAGCACATTTCATACAACATGGAGTTTGGAAATATATATTGGTATAAAACTTATACTTGAGGGCAATGTTCTTACTTTTGTGGACGTGATTGGTATAAAACCCTTTTAACAAAAGCGCTCAAGGGAAATTTGATTCAAAGATGCTTAAAAAGAACAAAAATAAAATAAAATTGGAATTCATCAATGTATGGAAATGTTTAAATTGCAAGCTATAGAAATTCTTGTGTATGGATTTGAGTTAAAACTTTTTGGACAATTAAGCATCGAAAAACAATTGATCTTTTAAAGTAAAAGGTCCAAGGACTTTCCCAGTTGAATAGAATAGTTTCTTCTCCTTTGTAATTTGTCATGTTTTCCAAATTATAGGTTAGAACATTTTTTCCAATTCATAAAATTGGTCGTTTTTAGGTTTTAGAGTAAGATGTAAGTAATGTTTTTTCCATAAAAGTAGCTATTTTAAAAAGACGTTCCACAAATAATTGTGTATTTTGTCTTCATAGTTTGGAAAAAGGTTTTTTTTTCCCCAAAAAGGAGTTGTGTTGTTGTGTGCATGATTTTGTTGCCGTTTTCTATGACTTACTATTTTTAGCCATTTAAAGGTGAAGGAAGCCCACACCACTTTGAACACGTTAATGGAAACCTTGAATATTAGAATTACAAGACCTTCCCCCTACACTAGAATTACAATGGCTTACAAGGCTTGGCTAAATGATGGAACTCATTTGCAACGACAATCCTTATGGAATAGAATTACATGCCCTTGCCTTTACTCTAGAAATATAATGGTTTGCAACAACACATAAATCTTTGAGTCATCATTCTAAAAGTCAGATGTTGATTTACTTGTAACTATGACTTTGCTCAAATAAGTGTCTTCTTGAGATCAACTCAAGTTTTCTCAATCTAGAAGGGGATCAAAAGGCATCATGCAAACGATTCACCTCCAAGTTCAAGTGCATATATGCACAAGGACAACCTTGTATCTATGCATGCACTTTAAGAACTTGAATACTCTCTTTTGTATCTTGTTTGCCTACTTATTCTACAACAAAGAATGATTGCCTCTCTCTCTCTCTCTCTCTCTCTCTCTCTCTCTCTCTCATCCCATAACTTGTTCACAAAACTAGGTGGATTCTATTTTGTACATGATGAACAATTTTGACCTTGTTAAAAGTCATCTCTCTATGACCATGAACTTGAATACTCTCTTTGGTATCTTAATTGCCTACTTATTCTAAAACAAAGAATGATTCTCTCTCTCTCTCTCTCTCTCTCTCTCTCTCTCTCTCTCATCCCATAACTTGTTCATGAAACTAGGTGGATTCTATTTTGTACATGAGGAACAATATAAAACTTGTTAAAAGTCATCTCTCTATGACCATGAACTTAAATACTCTCTTTTATATCTTAATTGCCTACTTATTCTACAACAAAGAATGATTTTATCTCTCTCTCTCTCTCTCTCTCTCTCTCTCTCTCTCTCTCTCTCTCTCTCTCTCTCTCTCATCCGATAACTTGTTCATGGGACTAGATGGATTCTATTTTGTACCTGATGAACAATTTTGAACTTGTTAAAAGTCATCTGTCTATGACCATTATGACTAAAATTTATTACTTCCTTTGTCATTTCATTCTAGAAAAGAGAAAAACAAAGACAAGCATAAGAGAAAGTTTGGACTAAAAAAGGGACTCTTGGATTAGGCCCTTAAGATTTGTGATTAACAAACTAGCCAATGGAAGGCTTGGGCATTAAATGAATGGAGGATTCCATATTGGCCTCCCTAACACCCTTAAGGTATGGTGCAATTTACACCATCCTCAACACCCCCTCTTAAATTGCACTAGGTAAGTAGAGGGTGCATGTACAAGACCTTTTTGTGGATTTTGTTTGGTGCATATGATAGCATCCAAAGCTAAAAAGAAAACTGAAGAATCAGAGTAGTATGTGCATTTGTGAGCACATTGATTGCATAGTGGAAGCATGTACAATGAGACAACTTATGTGATCTTGTACATAACGTGCATTTCCCCCTCTTAAGTTGTGGGTCATCCTTTGCCTTTGGGAATAAAACGGAGAAGATAGGCCAAAGGGAAGAGGAAGGAAACATGCAGAAAGTAAACTCCACCTAGATCAAAAACTAGTCAATCTAAACATGATTGCATAGAGAATGTGTATGGCTGCATGCCGAGCATGTCAAGATGAACATATCATGTGTCATCGTGGACTGTGCAGCTGCTTTGTAGAAGAGGCATCCAGATGTGAAGCTAGTCGATGTGTCCATGGAGAATGAATCAGAAAGGTTGTGATATAGAAGGGTGTCACCAACCCAAAAGAGCTTACAACAATATCGAAGGTATGTTGCAGTAGATTAATCTCTGTCATATGATGCAGGGCTGAAGAAGACCACATAGTGAATGTGGACAAAGTGATCTAGGGGCTGAAAATTTAGCGGCGAAGGTGCAGCTATGATACTCTTCTCTACTGAAGAAGAGGCCCATAAAACTGGCAAGGCATGGGAACCTATCCAACCTATATCATGACTTGAAGGTAATCTGATGTGTGCATGGCTAAACATCCATCAGCATGGGATGTGACATTTGTCCAAATCTTGTCTAGAAGGAGATGAAAGTGTAAAGGCCTAGAAGCCTGAAATAAAACTGCGAAGGCGTAAGATATCCCTGAGGCATATGCAGAGTCGAATGTTGATGTAAGGATAGATTAGAAGTCTTGGATCAAACCACTAATCTGCATCAAGTATGGATTGGATATGATATCTGTAAGTGCATGCTGAAACATTGAGATTCCCCAAGTTGCACTATGGCTGAACCTGATGATGTCAACTTCACTAGGGCAAGACTACATTGATGCATAAATCTCCTCGTGCTGAGGAATGATGTGCTAATCTAAAGAGGTGTAGATCCAAGGGTGGTGTGATGTAGGATGATTGAGTCGATGTTGGAATGTCCTGAAGATTGATGTGTTGATCTGGACTATGCATCAAAACTATGTCCAAGGATGTGATAAGCTCCATGCCAAAGACGTGAAAGAATCGGTGATGGATGCTGGAATGGAATCACCTAAAGAGATGGATGCATTGTGGCATATATCTCCACATTCTGCTAGAGATGTGAGTGCCTCATATTGAGGGCTTACTTGCAGAAAACTACATGATCATAACTACTAGCATATTTGCATGTGATATGATAGTAAATGGAATCGGATCCATGCATGAATGTGGTGGTTGTACATCCCTGGGATTAGACTGTGTTGATGTAGACAGGATTGCCTCTCGATAATCCCTTAGCGTGAGGCACATTTGACTCTGTGTGTGTATGTGTGTGTGTGTGTGTGTGTGTGTGTGTGTGTGTGCGCGTGCGTCTACATACATACATGCATGCATGCATCCATACACACACACACACACACACACACACACACACACACACACACATACATATACATACGTGTGTGTGTGTATGTATGGATGCATGCATGCATGTATGTATGTGTGTGTATGTATGGATGCATGTATGCATGCATGCATGCATGCATGTATGTACACACACACACACACACACACACACACACACACATACACACACATACAAACATATATGTATGTATGTATAAACAATATATATGTATATATATTTCTTACACCTCATCCAATGTGAGAAACATTTTTAAAAATAACTTATGAAATTTGGGAGGAATAAATGCACCCTATTTGTTAATTTTAAAATAGGCCATAAAATTACCCCTAATATAAATATATTTCTATAAGTTTGGAGAATAAAAATACCCCTCATTTTGAACTCTCATGGTATAATTACATTTCCCAAGGTGACCCCCTCGAGGACCATCTAAATGCTTAAGTTAAGAAATGGATCCTATTACAATGGGTATGGAGTGTTTACCGCGGCATTGAGCATTGGGCAAAGAGCATTTCATGAAAAGGAGAAAGCATGAAAGAAAGGGAGAGCAATAAATGTAGGGAGGCAAGTTTTAGAAGGAGTTAAAAGGACCCCCAGTTTTAGGCCAGCAAGATTTTTAGGGAAAGTGATGTGGCAACATTAATTGCACCGAGGTTAATTTATTCTAGTCATCATAACTTAGCTAAACGTCATTGATTTGTCAAGGACGTGAGGGATCTAACTAATTGAATTTCCGTTAGAAATTCTCTAGGGGGACATATATAAAAAGGTGTTACAAAATGTTATTCTATTGATACAAAAAATCCCAGCTTATATGTCCCCCTGGAGAACTTTAAATCAAAATTTCTATTATAAAGAAAGCTCAACTTATATGCAAAAAGTTGTTACAAAAAGCTCATCTTCTATACAAAAAGGTGTTTTGTTGACACGAGAAAGCTTAGCTCTATTGGTGAGCTAGGTACCCAAAAATGCTCACTTGACACTCTAGTCAACTGGTGAGCTAGCTAGCTTTTTTAAAGGTTACTACATCTTGTTTCGGTTCCACCTGACGTCAGAAAACTCCTGCAATATCATTTTCATGGTCTAGTCAACCTGGCGATGCGGCCCATATAGAATCCACAAATAAACATCATTAGTATTAGATTCAATGCAAGCTTCTTCGGTGGACTCAATCAAGAATATTGCCCATCCAATTAAGTTCCATCTCAGCCACTCTACAATCATGGGAAAGAACTACCACTGCTTTGGAGGCTGTTTGGAGCTAGCTAGACATAAGAACGAAATCAATTAAAGGTGGGACATAGCCAGAGGGTGGAGACAAGGGCGGAGCAAGAGACGAGGGTGGAGTTGTATGAATTTGATGAGGGTGGTAGATACGAGGGTAGAGTAGTGTGAAGTCGACAAAGGTGGTGGAGATGAGGGTGGGATATGATGGAATAGGAGATGAGGGTAGAGCTGTGTGAAGTTGACAATGGTGGTGGAGACGAGGTTAGACCAACATGAACTTGCCAACAAAGGTGGGAGATGAGGGTGGAGCAATGTGAAGTAGATGAGGCTACATGGCAATTAAATAGACTGTACCCACTGAGCCACCTCAATGAGCTTGTCATCCTTCTAGTTAAGCTATTTTGATCAAATTGCTAGCAATGAGCTACCTGATCACTTCATAAAGAGCATCATAAGACAATTTTTAAATGTGGAACTTCATTTTCATGAGGGGAAAGCACAAAACCCCTTCATGAGGGGAAAGCACAAAACCCCAAACCTCCTTTTAAGAGAGTTGCAAACTTTGTTGATCAGATGGTCATCCCATCATGCAAGCCAGGTGGCTATTTAATTGGCTACAAGCCATGTGGCTAAAAAGCAGTGACGTCTTGTCATCACATTTAATCCTAATTGAGCCCCAAGGGGCGCCAATTAATCCTTACCACACCATCATTTTGCTCTCCGCTCCATCATTATTATAATTCTCCATGTCTTGTCTATCAAATGCTAGTGTGGTGGTAATTGATGACCAGCCCTGTAGTGTTTCTCTATATGGCCCTTGCCCCTAAAGGGGATCCTCAAACACCATATTGACATGAAAGGGAAACCCTCAATGAAAAATATATGAATAAAAGACTTTATCATTGTGGGACTCCAACACAAGTGTTACATGAACTAGCCTATTAAGGTCATTATATGGTGATTCTTCCCTGTAAAGATCTTTATGGCTTTCCAACTAGGATTTTAAGGGAGGACAGGCCTATGTTCATTCCCACCCTCGACTAGCAGTAAGGCTCTTTAAAAAGGGGCTGAGAACATTTTGATAGATCTAGGAATTAAGAAGTAATGGATGGCAGGATATTGAGAGGATTGCTCAAAAGTACTACATGTCTAGTGCTGAGAAAAGTTTTGTGAATGCACTGTTGGAGAGAATCAATGATAATGAATGGTTTAGAATTAACTCCATGTTGAGAGGTCATGCTCAACATCATGTGATCATATGTGCATAGCTAACACTTATAGAGTGCTATAAAGGAAAGTATTAGATGCCCTAACCGTAACCCTAAATGGGTTTGTATATATTCTACATTTTCAACTAAATCTAGTGTATAGTTAGTCATTTGTGGTGTGCTCTCTAGATCTTCTCTCCTCATCTCCACTCTTCTCCTCTCCCCTCTTCATATTTTGTCATGGTATTAGAGCATGGTTCTGCCTTCCGCTGAGGCGCCATCCTTCTTATGAGAGCGAGAGAGATCGACTAAGAGATTGAGACCTTCTCGAGTGTTCTTGTGAGAGTTCACTTCTATAGAGAAGATTTCCGTCCACTTGGAAAAATTTCAGTTCAGTTCATTGTGAGCTTGAGTGTTCCTCATTTTGAGAGAGAGAGAGAGAGAGAGAGAGAGAGAGAGAGAGAGAGAGAGAGATAGGGAGTGTTCTTGATATTCTATTTCATAGTATTGAGAGAGAGAGAGAGCTTGTCAGAAAGAGAGTCTATGAGTGTTCTTAATCCCTGAGAAATAGAGAGTTTTCTTTAGTGAGCTTGAGAGGTTCCCAAGTTTGAGAGATTTGCAAGATGAGAGATAGTAGAAACTCTCTAAGGGGGGAGAGGGTTTCTTTAAGGGAGACTATGCTCCTTTGGCTTTGAGAGGGAGAGAAAGGCTATAGCCGACAGCAGCCCCGACAAGCTGCATAGCAAGGTGTTGGCTGGGACTTTGTTTTGCATCAGATTCACCGAGTGTTGTGTGTTTTCTGCAGCTAGTTTGTTCGACTCAGCTCCCTCCAGCCAACAGTGCACAACCTAAGCTATGGGACGTCTACAACAAAGTACAACATAGCATCAAAGACCTCCTACCTAATACTTCTACTGTGATCTTGGCTAGACAGTCTAGGCTCCATAGACATGCACACATGGGCGCAACCTCGTAATGAAGGTCGCCACAATAGACTAGGCAACTACAACTCTCTGCCAACCACCAACTTTAGCTCTAACATTGATGGCTCCTCTCTCATCTCCACTCTTCTCCTCTCCCCTCCACTTGCAAGCTCTGCTCTGTCTCAAACAGTCGCTCCTCAACGGCTCTCTACAACGATGGGCTGCTATAGCAAATAATTGACTCTGCAGCGGCACTTCCACTACTCTCCTATGCTCAAGCGACTACCAACCTCGACTAGTAGCCTTGAACTCTTGTGCACCAATGCTGTCCACCTCCCAGCACTAAGCTCTACAGTAACGAAGATCACAACTTTCATAGACAATTGAGCAGCACCTAGGCTCCACAGCCTCCTGCAAGCTTTGCTAGTTCCACAAGCCACGACCTCCCATGCTCAGCGGTCTCCTATGCTTAAACGACTCCAACAACCTGCTCCATCCGTGATCGGCAACGTTCATTGTTGAAGATTCTAAAGAATCTTTTGTAGATTTTGGTGAGCCAGCAAGAGACATGTGGCACCTCACCTTATCCTCTCCACAAACCACACCCCTTTGGATAACCATAGGTCAAGGGGTTTGGATAAGGTTGGTCAAGCCAACCCCTGGTAAGGTTAACCATAGGTCAATGAACCTTGGTTTTTATTCAGCCACGTGGCAACCTCATCTAATCTGCCATGTCATCACTACCACGTGGCAGTCCTGACAGGCACTCTTACCCCCTGGCAAGCACACACAATCCACTGCATGTGAACACAGGTGTCACCACACATAGTGCTCCACAAGCACTATCCCTTCATAGGAACAGTTCTTCATTTCTACATGTGACTCCACTTGCCATATCATCACTGTGCATTTTCACTCTTTTTTGCCCCTCCACCTAGATCAAGCCGTATCTCTTGATCCAGGAGGAATTCGAGGGTGCTACAAAAAGGTGAAACAATCGATTTTTCGTGCTCTATATGTGCTCATCACATCACATGCACATTTTGGCACAAGTTACACACACTTTTGAGCCTTGCCAACAAATCCACTTCTTACATGCACATCGGCCTCTACATTGATGCATCTAACCCAGTACATAAAAAGAACCAAAGAAAAAAAATTATTTATTGTTCTTTCATCGATCGATGGTTGGTATAGATCTAGATCAGAGTAGATTAGATCGCCATAGAGGAGATGTTTTGAATTTCTCCAAATTACCAATCTAGCCATGCCCGAAATTCCCAACTAGTTCCTACTCGGAGTTAGTCCCTACGCTCATGTATGGTTTCACATCATCACATTACCTAAAACCTAATGTTCATCAGTTCAGTGAATAGACTTCAAAGTGTTCAGAGGCATTGTCGATTGATCAGTGGTGGGCAGATAGCACATGATTGAAGGAACACAAATGGAGACAAAAAGTGAACACCAGTGAATGGATGTGCTCACACAAGAAAGCTCCAACAGATGTTCAATGGATAAGAATACAAAGTACTTGGCATATATAGTGACCAAGTAGAACATATAAATAAACCAAGTACCAGACTAGCCTACAAGGTCATATCTTTGTATATGTCTACAAATCCCCCCTCAAAGATATGACTGAAGTACTCTGGAAACGTGTCAGAAGTACCTAGGGCACCTAAAGTACCATGGTTGCACAAATTCATCCATCAGGATATAGCAACCTATGGGGTAACACATGAATAACAATGTCATTTTATAACCCCCCCTAACATTGTTGTTATATCTCGTATCCCCAAGCCGCATCGGTGACGAGTAAAAAGTGGAGCTGACAGGCTTTTAGTGAAGATATCCGTCACATTATCCTTAGTAGGACAATAGATAAGATCAATGAAGCCATCCTGTATACAATCCCGAACATAATGATAATGATTCTCAATATGTTTCATGCGGGCATGAAAGATAGGATTTTTCCCAATGGCAATGCAACTCACACTGTCACACAAAATGGAGGTGGCCTCACCATGTTGTGCATGATGCAAATCAAACATAAGCTTCCTTAACCACATTGCTTCTGTAGTGGCTGCATTTGCTGCTCTATACTCTGCTTCACTCAAGGAAAGAGAAACACGGTCTTGCTTTTTATTGAGCCAAGAAATGCAAGCTGAACCCAATGAAAAACAATAACTAGTGGTGGATTTTCTATCATCCATATCCCCTGACCAATCTGAGTCTGTGAAACCACTCAGAGAAATGTCACAATTTGCAGCATAGTGCAATCCATGAGTAAGAGTGCCCTGCAGATATCTGAGAACCCTCTTGGCTTCTTGCCAGTGTGTGACTGTAGGTGTGTGACTGTAGGACAATGCATAAACTGACTTAGCAACCCAGTGGCATGTGCAATATCAGCCCTGGTAGAACACAGATAGATAAGACTACACACCAACTGTCTGTAAAGTGTGCCATCACAAACTTCTCTGCTGTGTCATGCTTTGAAAGCTTGAGTCCTTTGGTCAATGGAGTGGCCACAGGTTTGCAATTTTCCATCTTAAATTTCTGCAAGAGACTCTTTGCATACTTTGTTTGGGACATACATATCCCTTCCTGGGTTTGCCAAAACTCAATACCAAGACAATAGTGCAAGAGACCCAAATCTGTCATATCAAATGTCTGACACAATGCTATTTTGATGGCTGCAATTTGCTGATTACTACTGCCTGTGAGTAGTATATCATCCACATAAAGAACTAAAATCAGCAAATCTGATTTTTCTTGCAGAACATAGAGGTTGGACTCTGTATGTGTGTTCACAAAGCCCTGGGACAGCAAATACTGATGTATCTTGTGATACCAAGCACAGGGTGCTTGTTTTAGCCCATACAATGCCTTGCTTAGCCTGCAAACCTTGTGTTCTTGTCCCGTAACTTCAAATCCTTGGGGTTGCTGCACATAAACTTCCTCTTGTAAATCACCGTTCAAGAAGGCAGTCTTGACATCCATCTCAAAGACGCGGGCCAGCCGTAACTTGCAGCAAGAGAGATGACAGACTGAATGGTAGTCATCTTGGCTACCGGAGCAAATGTTTCCTCATAATCCACTCCCTCCTCTTGGGCATACCCCTTGGAAACTAGCCGGGCCTTGTGTTTTTCAATAGTGCCATCTGCATGGTACTTAACTTTATAGATCCATTTGGTACCAACCACATTCTTCCCAATGGGCTTATTGTTGGAATACTGAAAGGAAAGAGTAGAGTTGACACAAAATCAGAATACTTGCATATAGAATGAAGAAGAAAGAGGTCCTTAAGTAGGCACCTCATATAAGGTCACTGACATCACTGATGACCTCAAAGCTCCACAATCATCTCCTCAATCTGCTCCTAGATTCACTCAATCATCCTATGTGGCTTTTCCACCACCTAACTGTGCTTGTGGGCACCTAACTGTGCCTCTAGCACTCACACATAGAAACATAAGGTGTGCCTGAGGCATACACCTTGAGATATCCCAACAAACCCCCCCTCAAGGAGATGCCTCAGGCTATGTCAAGGATACATCTAGTCTCATAGTTTCTCATGCCATCTCATGGTGGTCAAGGATTAATCTATGGCTAGGTTCTCATGCTAGCAAGGGTTCCCTTGGGTGTAAGGTAAACAGAAAGGGATACAAACAGACCTTCCAATGGTTATCTCCCTTGCATGTACATGCACACAATGTCTGCAAGAGGTACCATGGAACAAAACATACACATGGCCTACATCATAAGGTGACCAGAGGTGTTTACAAACACACACAACACAATAATTTATTTTCATTCATTTTGGAGGACTATCCAGGCTGAGTACCTTGACATAAAAAGAGAGATCTGGAGCATACATAGAGATGAGTTTAAAATGCATAATCTTCATGGGATGCCTCATCTTGTGGAGGCAAAATATCCATGTCAAGGCAAGGTCTTACCACATGGGCAGTGTCTAGTGCCTTATAAGATGGTACTATGATAGAACAAGTGGATCTGAAAGTCATATCCTTCAAGAGAACAATTATCTTGTCATCTCCATAGTTGTGTAGAGAAGCATATCTTAGGTATCTGAGCTTCATCTTTTTCTTGTACTTGGAGTCAAATAAAAGTGCCATGAGAGGGTAGATCTCTGTAGTTGCTTCCTTTTTGGCAACCATTGTTTTGGCAATCTTCAACAAGGAAGTCAGGTTGGCATTTTCATCCTTTGTAGCATAACAAGACATTGCTTTATGTTTTGGCTTTTCACATATTTTGCATAAGCAAGCCATGAGAGGCTCTAACCCAAGTATTGGGTAGTGTCTTCTCTCTTACAGGGCTTAGAATAACAACTGAAATGCTTCAAAATATAAGCATTTAATGTAGCAAATAGTAGTGACTAGATTTCAAACAATGATGCTTCCTTTTACATGCTTCATAGAAGTGGATGAAATAAACACTTTCCAATCACAACCAGGTCTAGCAAATCAAAGCAAAACTGAAGCAACACTTGTAATGAAGTTATTGAAAACTTCAAAAGACCAGAAATGCTAGAGTAGCATTTTATGTAGCATCATCTTCAAAACTTGTCCAAAACTGTCAAAAATGAAAAGCTGAACTTGGAGGGCTTGTAGCTCACTCTTCAAAGCAAGGAAAAGAGGGCTTTCTGAAGCAAAAGAAAGCTCATATACCAGAGAAGGTCCAGCACAGAGGTTGGACGAAATGGTGCGCACTTTTGCCCGGGAGAGTTGCTACAGGCTGAAACTGAGTTTTGACGATTTCTCCCTCGTTACTGAACCAAATGACTTGAAAAATGGCTCAAAATCTTTGTCTTGAGGTCGCCCATCTACTCCTAAGAGGGCTCAGGCAATGGCGGAGTATGCAGGGAGTATTGAGCAACAGAAGAAATTCGCTGTTTGGAGAATGGCAGCCACCACAGACGTTTTTTCTTCAATTGCTTGCAGGTGGAAGTTCGCCCATACTAGAGGAGTTTCCAGCTCAGAGGGTTTGGGCAATGGCTGTTTGTAGATGGAGAACCAAGCTCTCAAAGATTTTGGGAAGAAAGAGGAAAATGGAGAAGAAGAAGATGAAGAAGAAGATGATGATGTGGCAGAAATGGGCTCAAGGGGGATCAAAGGGCTCTGATACCATGTTGGAATACTGAAAGGAAAGAGTAGAGTTGACACAAAATCAGAATACTTGCATATAGAATGAAGAAGAAAGAGGTCCTTAAGTAGGCACCTCATACAAGGTCACTGACATCACTGATGACCTCAAAGCTCCACAATCATCTCCTCAATCTGCTCCTGGATTCACTCAATCATCCTATGTGGCTTTTCCACCACCTAACTGTGCTTGTGGGCACCTAACTGTGCCTCTAGCACTCACACATAGAAACATAAGGTGTGCCTGAGGCATACACCTTGAGATATCCCAACACTTATCAACCAAATCCCATGTGGCATTCCTTTCAATGGAACTAATTTCAGACTTCATGGCTTCCTGCCATGCGGGATGTTTCATGGCATCCTCAAAACTTTGAGGTTCAGTTTCAGCTGCCATAACTGAAGCCATCAAAGCATAATTCACCTGTGATGGTGCATTCCTTGTGGCTGTCCTGGTCCTCCCTAAAGTTGGCTGAACATTAGCCTCTCTGAGGGTTAACCGTGCCCATTTTGGGACTGAATTTGTAGCACCACCACTGGCTGGACCACTGTTGGTATGGCGAGGTAAAGGATTCCAAACATGTGGCTGTCTTGCCCCACTAGCTGGCTGCCGTTCTGGAACATTTGAGGGAAATCCCCCCTCAACATATGGCACCAAATCTGAACTAGGTGAGGAGGATAAAGACTCCATCTCATTACTATCAAACTGAACAATATCAAGAGGCACATCATCATATGGTGGCAAATCAACATTGACCGGTTGCATGGTTTCATTTTCAGCAAAGACAACATCTCTACTGATAATAATCCTCCGAGTAACAGGATCATACAAACGAAAACCTTTACTCTCAATACTATACCCCACAAATATGCATTTGACACTCTTGTCATCAAGTTTAGTTCTATGTTGAGCAGGAATTAGAGCATAAGCAACCGACCCAAAAATTCTGAAGTGATTTACCTTGGGCTTGTACCCATAGTATGCCTCAAATGGTGTCCTGTTAACCAAAGCTTTTGTTGGGCATCTGTTCAAGATGTATGTGGCTGTAGTAATGGCTTCTCCCCAAAATCCTTTTGAGATTTTCTTGAATTTCAGCATGGATCTGGTCATTTCTACAAGAGTCCTATTCTTCCTTTCAGCAATAGGATTGTGCTGGGGTGTGTATGGCACAGTTAAATGATGTTTGATGCCATGTTCTTGCAAATAGCTTGCAAATACCTCTGAAGTATAGTCTCCCCCTCTATCTATGTTGAGTGTTTGTATCTTGGAATTGGTCTGATTCTTAGTCATAGCCTTGAATATCTTGAACCAATAAAACACTTCGGATTTGTTCTTCATGAGGAAGAGCCATGTAAATCTGGAGTAGTCATCAATGAAGGTAACAAAGTACCTTGCCCCTCTATGAGTAGTAACATTCATGGGGCCACAAACATCACTGTGCACTATTTGCAATGCTCTTATTGCTTTCACATCACCTTTCCCATCCTTTTTGAAAGGTAAGCGGTGCAATTTGCCAAGGGCACACCCTTCACATACTTCATTAACTGGCTGCTGTAATTTTGGCATTCCAATAACCATGTTGTTGTTAAACAAATAGGTCAAAGCCCTGTGATGGATATGGCCAAACCTGGCATGCCATAAATCACCCTGAGATACACATGATACAGCCATAGCATGCTGATTATAAGGCTGAGCATCAAGCTTGTACAACCCTTTTTCATAAGTGCCTGTAGCCACAATAGCATAACCCTTTTTAGGATCCTTAATCCTGCATTGGCTGCCTTGAAACTCTACCAACATATGTTGATCATGAGCAATGGAGGAAACTGAAATCAGATTCTTCTTCAAATCTGGAACATACCAAACATCATGGATGTATTGTTTCTTTCCTGAACCATCCAAGAGAATAGGAACATGTCCCACTCCCGTGATATCCTGAGTGGCATCATTGGCACAAACAACATGTCTGCCATGGACCGGTATAATGTCCTCAAACCAATCTCTGTGATGAGTCATATGCTTAGAAGCACCACTATCCAAGTACCAAGGATCAGTGGTGGCCAAAGATGCATCAATACCCTCTGACACTGGCTCAATAAGAGCATGAGCATGTGTAGCATGTGACATACTGGGCTCCCCCCCTGTGTCAATGATCTCATGATCCACAACACCAAAGGCAAAGTCCTTGTCATCTTGGGCATAATGTGCATGAGAAGAGGCATTTGAATTTTCAGCAGGTGCCACAAAATTACTGTTTGTAGTCCCCCTCTTCTTCTCATTAGCAAACCTCTTCTGACACTCAGCAATGTAATGACCAGGCTTTCTGCAATAGTTACATTTACCCTTTTTCTTAGAGGCGGGACTTGCCTGAGAACTTGCATTGGCCTCACTTTTGGGCTGAAATCCATTGCTGTTTTTTGTGTGAAAGTATCCTCCTTTTGACTAAAATTTTCCCTTTCCCTGCATAGCAAGAGCTTGCTCACCTTGGCAAGATGAATGAACAAAATTAGAGGTTCTTTCCTCTTCTTGCAGGAGCAGCCCTACCAACTCATCAAATGAGACAGGTGCAGCTCTAAGCATGATAGACAAAGAGGTAACAAAAGTGCCAAATGATGGAGCCAGGCTATTGAGAGTGATAGTGACCAACTTTCTGTCTTCTATCTCCTCATCAACACCTACTAATTGATCTCTAAGATCAGTAATCTTAGCAATATGCTCTGCAATTGTTTGCCCTTCTTCCATCTTCAACTCCTTGAGTTGATTTGTCAAAGCTAGCACTCTAGCTTCATTTTTGACCTGATACATAGATGCCAGTTTATCCCAAGCATCTTTAGCATACCTGCAGGACTTGATAGTAGACATAATGTACCTCTTCACTGAGAGGGATATCAAAGATAAAGCCTGGGCATTTCTTCTATCAAACCTCCTTTGCTCCTCCAATAGAGCAGGAGTAGGAGCTATGGATGTAGATGTGATGGATGAAGATGAACTAGTTGCAGCAGCAGCTGGCCTAGTTTCATCACCACTCATAATGTCCCACAAGCCCTTGCCAACCAAAATATTGCGGAGCATAAATGACCACAAGGCATAGTTTGATCCTTCCAATTTATCCCCTTCAGTGATAGTGCCAAAGCTTTCAGAAAGAGACATTTTTCCTTGACAAATAACTGACAAGAAGATTTGGGTGTCCAAGAAGCAGGAAAAGAGTGCTGAAGCAAATCGATTTGAAGTAGGAGCTTCCGAGGTGGATGTCAGTTTGATTCGGGGCTGGAAATTGCTGAGAAGAGCACCAATGTAGCAGTAGATGAACTCGATTGAAGAAGATGGCTGCTACTGCTGAGAAAAGCATCAATGCAACTATAGGAGACTGCTGTAGGCAGTAAAAACAGCAAGAGGAGATGCCGGAAAGTGCTAGAAATCAGGGCGATCTGAAGTAGAAGTCCCCGGGCTCAAGGGCGACCTGATTTTTGGGTCAGGAGCAGGGAAAAACGATCAAAAAGAGGGGCGAAGTGAAGGCGACCTGATCTGAAGCTGTTCGGGCTGAAGTCTGAGTGAAAACGAGCTGAAAATCAGCAGCATTGGTTGTCGACCAAGTCCTAGAGAGAGGCGACCTGAAGAAGACCTCCTGGGGCAGCAAAAAACTAAAGTTCTTCACGGCAACTGACTGAAAAACGAGCTGGAAACTGAAGTGGACTGAATGTAGGATTGAAAGCAACACGAGGACATGAGAGAACTTGCCACAAGACGGAAGGCAAGGCTAAATCTCGGTTCAAGTGACTGAGGCTCTGATACCACTTGAAGGAACATAAATGGAGACAAAAAGTGAACACCAGTGAATGGATGTGCTCACACAAGAAAGCTCCAACAGATGTTCAATGGATAAGAATACAAAGTACTTGGCATATATAGTGACCAAGTAGAACATAAAAATAAACCAAGTACTAGACTAGCCTACAAGGTCATATCTTTGATTGCACATACACATGCCATCATTGTAAAGCCTATTCGGCTATTTCATGGCATTGTGCACTTTATTTCAGCCTTGTAAAGCCTCTTGGCTATTCTTGACATCATTTTCCACAAGCCTTGTAATTCAAATCGGATTATATATTGCAATTCTACCTTCACTGATAGTTCAGATTTCACTTGCTACATGTAGTGTTTTGCAGTTGATTCAAATAGTGATTTTCACGACACTTTGAGTACATTTCTTGCACCATGTCTATGACTAGTAACTTCAATCTGGAGACATCTGCTAAGCTAGACAACTCCAGTTATGGCACATGGAAATACCGAATAGAGACCATTCTTGTACTTCAAGACAAATGGGAGTATGCTACACCTAGACCATTGGATGCTCTAGCCAGCAGTAGCTCTACTTGACCTGTTGTCATAGCACCAGCTTTGGGATCTATAGCGGGATCTCTAGCTACACCAGTAGTTTCCACACCTATAACAGATCCTGCCATTGCCCGAGCACAGGCAAAATGGGATAAGAAAGATAAGTATGCATATCATCTGATCAAGCAAAATGTGCAAGATGTCATGCTAGGACACCGTCAAGTCATCAAAAGAAGCATGCGATATGTTCGCAGCTCTCTATGAGTCCAAGAAGACTTCCAAGATTCTCACACTGAGAAACCAAATCAACCAGAGTTTTGGCAACAGCAGTGAAATCCAGTCATGCTTATGTACTTCGGATCAAAGACTACAACAATCAACTCGTATGAATCCAACAGAAATGGTTCAAACCATCCTGAATGGACCAAGAGAGGGATACGAGAATCTAGTCCAGAGTATTGCCATTTAACAACAAATTCTAACACTGGAAGAACTTTAGTTAGTATTACTTGGTGAAGAACTCAGGACGCAAGCCATTCATGCATGCAAAGGTCATTTTAATGATCAGACATTCATAGCTTCAGACAAAAGCAGAGGCAAAGGCAGAGGCAGAGGTAGATCATTCCAGAGAAGTGGTCATCATCAGCAAAAAAAGTCAGCATCAGCATCAGCATCATCCTCAGCAACATCAAAATTACCAAAGAGGAAATCATTCCAACCGAGGAAGATTCCAAGGACGACGGAATGCATCCACCAATGTGTCAAACATCCAGTGCAACTACCATCATAAGTTTGGACACTATGAAAGAGATTGCTGCTGCAAGAGCAGTACGACCAAGGTGGTCAATCCAGTAGCAATCAAGGTAATTTCCACAGAAGAGGAAATCATCATGGTGGACATTCTAGTCACAGTCATTTTGTGAATGAACATGGGAATATGTTTCTTGCAAATGAGGAAATGCATGAGAATGATACAGTGTACCTAGTACCTAGACACTGATTGCAATCCAAAAGAGGATTTTAGCTATCAAGTCGACCAAGCAGATCAAGATCCATTGTACATTGATAGCAGTGCATCATCTCACATGACAAATCAGGTTCACAGAGTTGAAACCATTAGAAGGTCAAAAGAATGTCATCTACACAGTAGATAATACACCAAATCCATTTCAAGGGACCAACATTATCCCTATGAACAATTTCACTGGTACGAAAGGATTGGTGAAAGATGTACTCTATGTTTCGAATCTCAGCACAAGAACCTCTTGTCAATAGGTCAAATGACAGAACACAACTACCGAGTCATCTTTGACGAAGATGAATGCACTATTAGAGACAAATCCAGAAGATTTCAGCTAGTAGGAAAAGGAGTTAAGGAAGGACGCTTGTATAGAATGCTAGCTACAGTTTTAGATTTGCATGCCATGTCAGCTCAGCTGCAACAGATGCCACTATCCACAAAATGGCACAAGCGATATCGTCATGTCAATTTCAAGAGCTTGCTAGATCTCAGGAATTAGAATATGGCAATTGGGATTCCTAAACTATAGTTTCTTGAAAAAGTTTGTGAAGCATGCTGCTTCGACAAACAAAGCGAGCCAACTTTGGCAGAAGCACCTCTCGAGCATGAGGTATTCCTGATTTGATACATCCAGATGTATGGGGTTATGCCTGGACCCATAGAATCAATGGTTCACTTTACTACTTGACTTTCATCGATGACTATTGTAGATATTGTTGGGTCTAGTTTGTGAAAGAGAAATCTGAAGTGTTTTCCAGATTTCAAGAATTCAAAGCCATGGTAGAAAACCAGATAGGTAGAAAGATCAAAGTCATGAGATCAGATAGAGGAGGTGTACATGTCTTCAACATTCATGAACTTTTGCAGAAGTCATGGCATTCGAAGGAAATTCACATGTGCACATGCTCCTCAGCAGAATGCAAGAGCTAAAAGGAAGAATGTTACTTTAGCAGATAGTGCTAGAGCAATGCTTAGTGAGAAGCATCTTCCTAATCAGTATTGGGTAGAAGCAATAGCCACTACAAACTCTTTGCTTAATTGGCTTCCTGCCAAACTGATATAGGGTATGACACCTTATGAAGCATTCACTGGACCGTAAGCCACACATTGGGCATCTTCGCATATTTGGTTGCATAGCATATGCCACATACATGATGATCATCGTAGAAAATTGGATGCGAAGTCACGCAAATGCATCATGGTTGGCTACAGTGAAGAAAGCAAAGCATACAAGTTGTATGATCCCATTAACCGCAATGTCATTATCTCCAGAGATGTAATCTTTGATGAGGAATCGGAATGGAAAACCTCAAACACACAGGAGATAGACGCACTGATTTCATAGTCATCTACAGAAATGGTTGATGAAGAAGAGCTGGAATTTCCAGAAACACCCCAAGCAGAGCCACAATAGCTCAGACGTCTACTAGGGAAAGCAAACCACCAACTAGATTGAC
Organism: Dipteris shenzhenensis; assembly: GCF_047967505.1. Taxonomy (NCBI): domain Eukaryota; kingdom Viridiplantae; phylum Streptophyta; class Polypodiopsida; order Gleicheniales; family Dipteridaceae; genus Dipteris; species Dipteris shenzhenensis. The sequence goes on from NC_141611.1 coordinate 21,455,855, forward strand.
ATATGCTCAGAAAGGCAAAGCAATTCAGGTTGAAACCACCAACTATGCTCTTATGAATACCATCATGGCTACAAAAGAGCCAGTGTACTTCAAAGATGCAATAGACAAGCCAGAATGGCAAACTGCTATGAATGAAGAAATGGATGCTTTGTATAAGACTAATACTTGGGAATTATGCGACCTTCCACCAAGAAAGAAGGCCATAGAAAACAAATGGGTATACAAAGTGAAGTACAATCCAAATGGCAGTATTCAAAGATACAAAGCTAGATTAGTTGCAAAAGGATTTGCACAGCAATATGGTCAAGACTATGATGAGACTTATGCTCCAATACCAAAGATGGAGTCCATACGGTCCTTAATATCACCAACGACACTCAACAAATGGAATGTGTATCAGCTCGATGTCAAGAATGCATTTCTCAATGGTTACCTAGATGAAGAAGTCTACATGCAACAACTACCAAGTTATGTTGAACCTAGAAAGGAGAATAAGGTTTTCCATCTCAAGAAGAGTCTCTATGGATTAAAGCAAGCACCTAAAAGTTGGTACAACAGAATCAACAAGCTTTTTGTTGATCTGGGAACATGAAATCCAATGTAGATTATACTCTCTACTACAAAGTTCAAGGGAAAGACATTACTATCGCACTTTTGTATGTAGATGATTTGATTGTGACTGGAAGTAAGGATAGCTTCATCAAAAAGCTAAAACAAGACTTATCTGCTACAAAGTTCGACATGAAAGATCTTGGACTTATGCACTAATGTCTTGGAATTGAGTTCTGGAGAGATTCATATAGCACCTTCATGAGTTAGCTCAAGTATGTTGATAGTCTTTGGAAGAAGTTTCAGATTGCAAGATTGTAGCCACTCCCATAGAACAAAGTTTGAAACTTACTAAAGATTCAGAAAAGCCTACAGTCAATGACAGGTACTATAGGCAGCTCATCAGATCTCTTATATATCTGACTATCACATGGCCAAATATTTGTTATGCAGTAAGTTCACTAGCATAGTTTATAGCAAATCCAAAACAGTCTCATTGGAATGCAGCCAAAAGAGTCTTGAGATACATCAGAGGTACAAGACAGTTTGGAATAGAATACAAAGGAAGTCATCCAAGGTTGCATGGAAACTGTGACAGTGACTATGCTGGAGATCATGAGATCAGGATAAGCATATTGATGTCAGAGTGTACTTCATCAGAGAAAGAGTGTTACTTGGTGACATCACACTACAGCATTGTGATAGCAAAGAGAATGTTGCATACATCTTTACCAAACCACTCGATAAAGAGCTTTTTAGGAAACATCGACAAGCTCTTAGTTTGAGCAGAGGAAGGACATTCCCATTAAAGGGGTGTGATGGAATGTAATGTCCTCCTTCGATTCCCCAGAATCATCATCTTGAGGGAAGGTCTACTTCATGATGTTGATCTTAAGGGAAGGTGTTGAGAGATCATGCTCAACATCATGTGATAATATGTACATAGCACTAACACTTATAGAGTGCTATAAAAGAAAGGGTAAGATGCCCTAACCCTAACCCTAAATGGGTTTGTATGTATTCTACATTTTCAACTAAATCTAGTGTACAATTAGTCATTTGTGGTGTGCTCTCTATCTGTGCCCTCTCTCCTCATCTCCCCTCTTCATATTTTGTCACTACAATCCACACAAAAATAGTAGAACCAGCATGGTGGTTGCATAAGGAAATACATTTCCCTTTGTTTAGAATGAACTTTTAACCACTTGCTTTAAACTATTAATTTCATTCTCCTGACACTATAACAACGTGTTGTTCCAACCATCGGGCTAGTTTTAAACCTACCTAATGGCACACTAAGAACATAAATTAAGAAAGGGAACCCCTCAATGTAAAATATATGAACAATTGTGGGACTCCAACATGGGTGTCACATGACCCAGCCAATTAAGGTAAATACATTTTCTTTGGTTTAATTAGGAATATCTATAGCCACGACTAAACTAACTCCAAGAACCAACATGGTGGTTGCACAAAGCCGATAGTGTGGTGGTTGCATATCTACATAGCATGGAAATATGCATGTAAATGAAAGGACCTAGCGAGTTGTGGGTAGATGACAAGACAGACTGTGGACAATATGATGCACAAAGATATATCACTAAGACTACATGAATGAGGGAAGAATTGCTCGTGTACATAGTGACATGTGTTGACCTCTATGGTTGTTCATAGCAGCAAGTGTCTCATTATTATGTTAATAAGATGTCGGGAAAATTTTCAGTGAGAGAGTGAGTCCACCTAAAATTCAAAGTATCACCCACTAATGCATTGCATCGTAGCCCCAAAATTGCCCCTAAAATAGTTTTGCGATTAGCTATACCCAATCATGCATTGACCCTGCCAGCTAATAATCTTATGTTTCATGCTTCTACAAAACAGATAAAGATCCACTACCATTTCACTTGAGAAAAGATTCTTAGTGGAGAGGTAGTCTTTTAGCATGTCTCTACAAGGAGCAAATTGTAGACATATTCGTGAAGGCATTGCCCTAGGAGAAGTTTGACTACTATCAATTTATGGGATTACCTTGTTTGCATAGTGCAAGCTTAAGCACTCATCTTCCTCATGACTTGAGCTTGAGGGGGAGTGTTGACTCTTGAGATATATGGATACACACGTCTCAATTTTTTTGCTCATTCACTAATAGGAAGAGCACACCCTTGGCCAATAAGCAGTACATGCAATTTATCTTATCTCGGATCATTAGGGGAGAATTGGGGTCTCCAAAGGGCCCCCAATTAGTGTTTCCTAATTTCAAGGGATTAGTGAGGTATTTGAGGTGTACCAATGGGAGTGCTCCTTTTTGTGGGGCAATGCCATGTTGAGGCGGAGGGTGGGTAGACCTGCAAACAACCCCTATTGGCTACTCCTCTTACACCGAGGACCACTCAAACCATCCCCCCCCCTCAACCCATGCTTGACCCTTCTCCCATATGTACCTCCCCAAACAAACCTACAAGTCATTCAAGAGGTGGTGGGCCCTTTTGTGAAAATTTGCCCCCCTCTCAACTTGTTATAGGCCTTCCCCCTCCTCTTCTTTGGTCCAGCTCCATTCTCCCTCCATTTTTCAAACGTGCGAACTCATTTGGCATCTTTTATGCCCCCTCTTGCTTTGGTCCACTATCTTTCTCCCTCTCCAGCACCTCCTGTAGTAGCTGCTCATTCTCTCTCCATTCCTAGCTATAACACCTCCTACAGTAGCAGTAGTTGCTCATCCCCCTCTGCTCTTTCTCCCTCCATTCCTAGCTATAGTACCTCCTATAGTGGCTACTCATCCCCCTTTGCTCTTTCTCCCTCCATTCCTAGCTACAACACCTCCTACAGCAGGTGCTCACCTACTTGGGAGCTCGAGACGATTTTGAAGACCTTTTCAGGTACATGCAAGACCACATCGTGAGTTTTGCATATCAACTTGATGAGTCTACAAAAAGATGGGTCCCAATTGATTATTTGAAGTACTTGTTCAATCAAGAACCAGGTTCATGAAGCATTTAGATCGCTTTCGAGCCCAGCTCACACCCCAAGGGTTTAGGGAGGTGGACACTGATGACCTCCTAGCATGCGAAGTCGTCAAAAACACAAGAAATAGGTTCCTATCTTGGGAAATGACTTTTATTTTCCTTCTCCAGGAGGGACAAATGGAAGAGGTGACCCTACCCCTGCCCTTTTTGATACTCTTATTTCTGTAGATGAGCCCAACGTCTACAATGAAGAACCCATAGATGAAGAAGCTGAGGAGCGGGAAGCTGCATTGGCCCTAGAAGTGCTCCAGTGACCTCCTGAACCCATTCTACTTCTCAAATTCCATCCACCTCAAGCACCACCTCTGTTGACCCCGCAATAGTGATATGGTTTCTTGCTCCCCTTCTTGTCGATGGAGAACAATACCTCTTTCTCCATGACATAGAGGTTATGTTTGGTCTCTGGGAGGATGAAGCTCTTGGTGTCTTGTGTGGATACGAGGTGGACATGACTATGCAAAAACCTGGGTTTTTGGGAGCATATGATTCAATAGAAGAGGTTCTTGCTTTAACACTGGCCCAAATCAAAGATGCAAAGACATCAATCTACTCTGACCTACTAGATGTTCCAAAAGAAGCCTCCACATCTCACTCCAGATAGCAGGAGGCCTCTAGATCCATCCTCATTGACAAAGAGGAAGGGATTGAGCATGACGACTCCATAGTGGTAAGAAACTATGAGCTTTGAATTTCTTCTCTCTTGGTATACTTTTGCTTTAACAGAATTCTAATGTAATGTTGGACTGTTGCAGAAGGCATTTGAGGTCGACCTATGGTCATATTGGCAATGCCTTGTTCACAGTAGCTTCTACCAAGATCACTCATTGGCACATTACCTTGGCCAAGCAAAAGGGTGCTTTGTGGTTATCCACAAAATGTTTTCTCCACATGGCACTGATGACTTCCTGAAGTGCAAGGCCTTGTCACGAGTGATTGGTCATGCTAACATCAATCGCAATGCTGACAAGGTCATTTTGGTGAACCGCATGGCTGCCCTCAATGCCTTTGGAATCAATTTTCAAGGTATGGCATTGACGGCAACAGTCATGTACTTGGCCAGCAATGACAATAGCGTTGACTCTCTATTGACTAGGTTTAGAGCTACTACAAAACAAAATAATTTTAATTACCAGGCTAGTTTATGACAATCACATAACTGGAATCTAACTTGTACTAGCTCAGTGTTCAACCCCTGGCCTAGATTAAGACAATCATGCATTACTGATTGAACTAATCATGGTACTAGAGAACTAAATGATTTCACTACTATAAAACAAAACAATTTGACATAGCTGGTTTAGGACAATCACATAATTGGGGTTTGTTGACCTACACCAGCTTAGTGATATGTTGATGTTCCAACCACCAGGCTAGTTTAGGACAATCACATGACTCGAACTAGCCCAAAAATTAAACAACTAAATGATAGTCACATTAACCAACTAAATTATATATATTTCTATTCCAACCACTTGTATGACCCGAACCAGCAGCCCAAGAATTAAACTAAGTGAATTTAATTACTAGGAAACATAGCAATTTCAACCACTAGGCTTCTAATCAATTATTCAGTTGTTTGCAAAATATATTTATGTTTATTTTCTATTCAACCACAGTTGTTTAGGACAATCACATAACTGTTCTTTGACCTAAACTAGCTCGATGACATATTGCATGATGATGTTTCAACCATCAGGTTGGTTTAGGACAATTGCATAAGTCCAAGCCAATCTTGTTTAGAAATTGACTAGTATATATGACCTGAACTAGCTCAGAAATTAAAGTTAAATAATTTAACTACTAGGAGTTTCAACCAACCATCGGGATGGTCATGATCTATTTCTGTTGTGAAATATGTTTCTTCTCAACCATGTTGGTTTAGCACAATCACATAACTCCTATTGATTTGAAGCAACATAGTAATATATTGCGTGATTTCGAACCATGAGGCTAGTTTAGGACAATCACATTAAGTCCAAGCCATCCTAGTTTAGAAATTAACTGGTATATGATATGAACCAATCCAAAAATTACACTTATTTACTAGGAAACAACAATTTTAATGCTTGGGCTAGTCATCAATCAGGCAATAACAATATATTGTTATTTCTTTCTATTGCGTTGGTTTAGGATAATCACATAATTGGTGTTTGACCTAAACCAAAGACGGTGGTATATTGCATGATGTTCCAACCACCGGGTTGCTTTAGAAAAATCACATTAAGTCCAAGCTAGTCCAGTTTAGAAATTAAACAATTCCAAAACTCAATCACAAACAACCGCTAAGCTAGTTTAGGCAACCATTGACTTGCATTGTATCAAGCATGTGTATGATGTGCTCTTCCCATTGCTTGTGTCCCATGTAATTTTTGTAGATGTACTTATTTAGAAATATTGTGCATGAACATTGTCCAAAGCTCAATCACAAACAACTGCCGAGCTAGTTTAGGCAACCATTGACCTGCATTGTATCAACAAGCATGTGTATGATGTGCTTGTCCCACTGCTTGTGTCCCATTTGCTTTTTGTAGATGTACTTATTTAGAGTTATTATGCCAGAACATTGTCACTCAATCTATAATTTATGTACTTAGGCTTTCTCTCCTTTTCTTGCATTCTATTGAAGCCCACAAACTTCTTGGATCGGGATAATCCTGATTTCTTTCACTTTGTGTCCAAGCACTGGAGCCATGTTAGTCCTTCTAATTGACAACGTCATTGACATTGTGTGCCCATGCTATTTATCCTTTCTTTTAGAAGATGCCAACATAGCTAATGCCGCCCTCTTTATACCTATTTGATTTAAGCTGTGCACCCCTTTCACTTTTTGTAGGCCATTTCTCAGGTTAGAGAGCATCGTCTCTTGGGCGTGCATTTCCTGAGGTGTTGGTAGGGTTATCACTCTACAAATTTTAGGGTGCATGCAAAATCTTGTGAAGACTCGAGACTGGTATTCACTTGAATGGCTTGATGTTGCTTCCTCAAATGCTCCCACCAATTGTGAGACCATAAGCAACTCTGCAGATAAACTAGACATGAAGATAATGTAATTGTCACTATCATGTGTGACTGCATTGATCTCCTCGATCTTCACTTTTCCTTTGTCCTCCCTTGGACTCTCTTCCTTCTGATTTGCACCCCAATTTGCATTCTTTTTCTTATCCTTTTGCTCTATTTTAAGCTTGTAGCAATCCTTTTTCATGTGGCATTTCTTGCCACAATAGTGACACGCAATGTTCCATGCCCTGGACTTGCTAAAGGACTTCCCTCTTTCTTGAAACTTCCCCTAGACTATGATTTGCCCCTTTGCACATTTAAGGCTGCATCATGCTTGTTGCCTTCCATTGACTTCCATCTAATCTCCTCGACCAACAAACTACCAACCACATCATCAAAGTTCAATACTCCACCAGGTGTAGAGTTACTGATAGCAGTATGGAAAGTATCCCATGAGGATGGTAATGAGCATAAGAGAAATATTGCCCTCATTTCCGCATCGAAATTCAGCTTTTGAGCTTGAAGCTGACTGAAAATGATATTAAATTCATTCAAGTGCAAAGATATGGATACTCCCTCCTTCATGTGCAGCTCAAACAATCTCTTCATGAGATAGACTTTGTTTCAGGTAGTCTCTTTCTCATATAAAGCACACAGCTTTTTCCATAAAGCTTCCGTAGTCTTTTCAGTGACTACTGTGAAATAAATTGTCTCTTCAAGATGAAGTCTAATGGTAGAATTTGCCAATGCATCCAACTCATTCCATTCATGTGTGGACATAGCTGTAGGCTTAGCTGCAATCCCTTGCAAGGGTTTTATCTGCTTCTCTTGGATAAGCACATCCCTTATCTGTTCTTTCCACAAAGAAAAGTTTGTCCCATCAAACTTTTTAATGCTGAAAAACTCCTTTTCAGACATGGAAGAGGATGCCATGATGCAAATAAAGAAAAATCCCAAATTGTAGTGCCTGCAAGAGAGAATCACACCAAATACTAGGTGCATCCAAATGTGTATGCCACAATAGAGTGAAATATCACCAAAACTCAAAGCTCAAAGCATCAAAAGATACAGCTAACTCATGTGCATGTAATATGCATCCATATGAGCAAATCTAGCCCAAAAGAAAATGCCAACTGCAATGGCAATCTGAAATGCCAATAAGTGGCAAATGGCTCAAGCATAAACACCGTCCATGGACATATGCATCAACAATATCTCATCCAAGATAGCATAACAATATTAGTGCATCACCTGCAATGTGTCAAATGGCTGTACCTCAGCATAAAATAGCACCCATGTGCAAAGCGTCCATAAAAAATAGCATCCCACAAGGCAATCTGGGTCTATCAGCACATCCAATAAGGATCGCCGCAATGCATCCAAATGGCCTATAAATCGTCCATTGCCACCCAATGCACACCATGAATGTGCGCACACAACTCAAACTGCAACCAGAGTGATCTCAAAACATGGGTGCCATTGCATAATCAGACTCAACAAGACAATCTACAAATATCTCTCTTCTGCTAGAACTCCAAAATCCCAACCAATGAGTGAGAAATGGGAGTCAACACTTATCCACTGCCATGTGGCATAAATCTAAGGTTTCAAAACCTTAGAATGAAAAATGCATAATAGAGAGATGAAATCAAATACACAGAGATCTATAACTCTGAAAATACTCCACCGAATCGCACAAGAGCTGATAAATAGGGGTTTTTAGGCATCCGAAATGCAATGGGATAGATGGTTTTGGAAACTGTGGTCCCAATCACTAGGTCCAAAACACGGACTGAAAAATGTTTTTGGAAACTAAACTGTTTGTAAACTCCACTAGAGTGCGAATGATGAGCAACATAGAAGTTTTAGACCTCCTGAGTCCACTGGAATTGATAGATTTGCAAATGGTTGCTCCAAACTTGAGTTCCAACACCCGAGCAAAAAAACGTTGAAATTGACACAGTGAGTCAGAAATACAATGAAATGATCCCAAATTCAAGAATGAAGGTGTTTCCAAGCTCTTGAAGTGAAATGGACACCAAAACCAGGAAATGGTTGCCTCTACAAGTCAATCCAGAGTCTCTATCGTCGAACGGAACAGGGAAAAGCTTAAAAATCGACTTTTTCTTTGAAAACACTTAATAGGCTCTCAAAACCACTTTGCAAAACCAAAGTGAGTTTTCCAAAGGTTCCTTCAAGGTCTCTGCGCACTCGGATGCAAGTAAAATCACCCACAAAGCTTTCCACAGAGCTTCTCCTTCCTCCCATAGAGTTGTTGAGCTTCCAAACATTCACACATGCTCAGCTAGATCACCCGGGCTTTGATACCAGTTGAGAGTGCTCTCAACGAGGGGGAGAGAAACAGAGAGCCACACAAGTTTTTGGTGGGTGTAGAACATCCTAATCTTCTTTTTCATTCATTTATATACGTGTTTGAGTATTGTACATAACTGGGGTAAAGGCACAATGACCTTTAACCCCCACATAAACATCCATTGGCATGGGATGTAGCATCTATCATAGGCTCGTCAAGAAGGAGCTGATAGTATAAAGGCCTAGAAGCCTGAAGTACAACCATGAATGCATAAGATGTCCCTAAGGCAAATGAGGTGGTGAATGCTAATGAAGGCATCGATCTATTGTCATGGATCAAACCACTGATCTGCATCAAGTATGGATTGTATACTATAGCCATGAGTGCATGCTAAAACATTGAGTCTCCCTAGGCTGCACTATGGCTGAACCTGATGATGTCTACTATTGCATTGGGGTAGGACCACACTGATGCATAGGTATCGTCGTGTTGAGGAATGATTTGCTGACCGAAAGAGGTGGTGATCACTGGATCCAAGGGTGTAATGCGGCATGACTAAGTCGATGCTGGAATGTCCTGAAGACTGATGTGCTGAAGATCAAAACTACTGAAGGGAATTGAGCTCAAGGTATGCTGTGTGTCAAAGGTGAAAGCATCAATGATGGATGTAGGAATGGAATCACCTAAATGCACTGGGCATATATCTTTGCATGCGGCAGAAGATGTGAGTGCCTCGTACTGGGGACTTACCTACTGAATAAATGCATGATGACTAGTGAACTCCTACTGAGTATCTGCATCAGTGGCATAGGGTGGAGTCGGATCCATGCGTGAATGTGATGGATGTACATCACTAGAATTAGATTATGCTGATCTACATGAGGCTGCCTCGTACTGAGGACTTACGGTCAAATATGCCTCATGCTGAGGGCTTACTGCCGAATGTGCCTCGTGCTGACGGCTTACTGAGGATTGTGCATGATCAAAAACTGTGGGCTGATCCATGCTACCATCCAAAGCATCTGTGTTTGCATCTGATCTGTCAAGGCCAATGAGGCTCGAGTGAGCATCATACACTGGTACATACCCTGTGGAAATAAATGGTCAAAGAAGGTTCTCTTTCCACTCATGGATCTCATCCGGAGTCATGACTGGTGTATCATCAACAAAGTGATGTGGATAACTCCATGCTGGAGGCGATCTGGTGCTTTATGGAAGAGGCTTACCTGTGTACTGATGAGCGTGTCTACCCATGAGAACACTGTGTGAGGGCTGTCACTTAGGGGCTTACGTTGAACGGTCAAAACCAAGTCATGTGAGAACAACTATGTGTGCCAAGGATCAAGCCTATAAAATGAAGATGACAACTGAGTGTCAGGCATAGCCAAGAGGCTGTACAAGGCTGATGTGTATGCATGTAGGAACATTGTGCGAGGGCTGTCACTTAGGGGCTTACGTTGAACGGTCAAAACCAAGTCATGTGAGAACAACTGTGTGTGCCAAGGATCAAGCCTATAAAATGAAGATGACAACTGAGTGTCAGGCATAGCCAAGAGGCTGTACAAGGCTGATGTGTATGCATGCAGGAACAAATGCCAAAAATAGTCAACAATGTGTGAATTTACATGGGTGGCATGTGTGTGTGCAAGAAGAATGCAACCATCTTGAATCCAAGAGAAATATCATTACCAAGTGTCACACTGAGGTGCTGAAGTGCGAAATGCCAAAAGAATGAGTTGGTCAAATGTATGAGTGTGTACATCGATGATAGAACCGAAAGGATTAACGCTAATGGGAACTAATCAGGTAATGTGGCAATGGCTTACTTGGCTTGGTGGAGTTGGATCTCCTTGATGGTGGTGCTAGTCTACAGCTAGACTACATGTCGATGTGCAAAATGCAGCAAATGAATTTTATCTTGATTCATTTTAAGTGCTGGGTACGCTGCAGTGGATCAAGAGGTGGTTTCAATGATGATGATTCAATGATGCTGACCTATGGAAATCTCAGATGGAATATATGAGGTGCTTACCATGTAGAACATGATTTGGTGAGCATTTTTGCTTTTTGGATCACCTCTGAATTCCCCCTGGATCAAAAGTTATGGCTCTCGGAAGGATGGCCAAAGTTTGATCCAAGGAGGGGGTCCAAAAATGATGATGTGGATGAGGTCACATATAGTGTGCCTGTGTGGCATTGTGCTTAGAGTGCACATGCTGATGTGGCATTGCCTATTCATATGGAGAGGCTAGGAGTGCCTATGGATAGACAAGTGTGCCTTGCTGGCACTCTGATGACATGGCATTACCACGTGTCATCATGATGACATGGCAACTGAAATGTGGATGCTGATGTGGTAATATGGCATGTGTCACTTGGATAGTGGTGTGGACCTATAGGATGATGACATGGCAAGCTCTGTAGGTGCTGATGTGGCAAGTGCTAGGAATCTATCTTGCCATGTGTCAATAATTTGATCAAGCCATGCTGAGTGGGTTAGGAATGTTCCACGTGTCTCAACCTTGGTGGATAAGATCCAGGAATCAACAAGATTCTGTTGCTCCCCATACCCTGTTGATGTTCTATCAAGCATCGTCAAATGCTCGTTATCTGTGAGATTTGGAGGTCTGTGGAGGCCAGCTACTGCAGATATGGCAATGCAGGAATCGATTTGATGGGCCTTTGTGGTGCTCGTTGGCGCTATAGTAGGAGCCCGAGAGTTGAGCGAATGAGGCTAGTGTAGTTGTGTGAAGCTTGTGTGTGGTGCCTATGTTGGAGATGGAGGCCGGAGGCACCTCTATAGGTAGGATCGTAGTAGGAGGCTGTTCGAGTCATGATGCATGGAGAGTCGACTATTGCTGTCGTTGGTTGAGTGCACTAGAAGAGACATCGACGCTGAAGATGGAAAAGCTGGAGCACTATGGACGATGTAGAAGTCATGCATCTATGCATGGGCGTGATGGAGCCATATGCTTCATTAGATCTTGGTGTCCGTGGAGGGCTAATTGCCTGTTGCTAGGTTGTGAAGATAGAAGTCGGGCATGTGTTTTGGAGAGCCGATCAGGTTAGCCATTGTGGAGAGCCCTGGCTGCTGCACCTGCTTCATGTAGGTGGTCATTGTTTGGAGGCAACTCATCAATGGAGGGAGACAATCCATTATGGATGTCCAAAAGCATCTGTCGGCTCTTGCATTGCATGGAGGCTTTGGTCGAGTAGTCTGTCGATCGTGTGTCACTGTGCAGTCATCTGTGCTCGTAGGTGCTGCCAATGGCATGAAGTTGGGAGTCTTTGTTACTTCTTATTTGTTGGCATCGATGGAGCTAGGGCTAAGCCTTCCTGGGTAGTAAAAGCTAGTTATGTAGCCACCTATTGTTGGAGAGGTCATTTACTTTGGCTATGCTGCTACTACTTGGAGCCCTTGGCCGAGAAGCAGGTTTGTTGGGAGCTCTTGGCCGAGAAGTAGGTTTGGAGACATGGAAGGACTCATTGAGTCTTTGAAGCATGGAGTCTTTGAATTCTTGTTGAGCCATTGAAGATGCTCTCACACAATCAAAGGAAGTCTGTAGAGCTCTCAACCTTGTAGAACTTAGAAGGATGAACCTTCAAACTCACATAAAACTCACTCAAGAATGAACACCAACAACCATAATCACTCAAGATGAGATATCTCAAGCTCCAAGAAGCAAATTTCTGAGCTTTCTATCCCAAAACAAAGATGAGAAGGAGCTCTACAAGAAGAGTGGAAGCAAGGGATTTCACTCTCTCTGACGGAAATATCCCTCAAAATGGAAGATGCTTCACGGAAGGAGGGCTTGACACTCACGAAGGGAGTGGAGCACCATTGGCTCTGATACCATGATAGCGGAAGTGAGAGAGGGAGAGAGAGAGGAGTGCACATGACCCCTTAGGGTTAGGGCTAGGGTTTTCCCCTATGACCTATGTGGATAGTGCAATTTACACTATCTTTAACAGGTGCCTGGAGCTCGTCGGGGTTCCATCCATATTAATTGTAGGCCACCACGGTGGAATCTTAGGTGCCACCCAGATGGGCTAGTAATCATGAAGCAAAGGCCCAATGGTGGCTAAGTAGGCCACTACCATGGTGGGTAATTAGCTGCCAGCTCAGTGAAATATTAGCCATGACAGACATGGCTGATGAGAGGCACCACCACCGGGTAGTAATTACCACAAAAGTAAATCATGAAGCCTAGTCACCTCTAATCACTTATTACCATGCACTCTAGTACTCTACTGAGCATGCAAGCCCGGTTACTAGTAATTTAATGCACTCGTAGTGATCATGCATGCAAGTCTGGTGGTGGTAATTGGCAGGTGAGTAGCTATGGGCCACTATGGTGGATGGTAATTAACTGCCAGCCCAGTGGCCACAGACATGGCTGATGAGAGCCACCACCACCAAGCAATAATTACCACAAAAGTAAATCATGAAGCCTAACCACATCTAATCATCATTACCATGCACTCTAGTACTCTACTGTGTGCATGCAAGCCCGGTGACTGGTAATTTACTACACTCATAGTAATCATGCATGCAAGCCCAGTCATGGTAACTAGAAGGTATGTAATTGCGAGCCACTACAATGGCTGGTAATTAACTACCAACCTAGTAGAATCTTAGCAACCACCACATATGTGGCTCTGGTAATCTTAGATGCCATCACCTCTAATCACTTATTACCATGCAAGGTAGTACTACCCCTTGAATGAATCAAAATTCAGTCTAACCACCATGGTGGCTCTCACTTTGACAGTGTAGTCGAGCTACAAACTTAAGCCTCTACTATTCAGCAGCTGTTCCATCTCTATTTAGCCCTGTTCTAGGCCGTGGAAGGTTTCCAACCAGTCTATACTGAGGTTTCCCTGCACATGCTTGTCCTCTCCATCCATGGATAGCCCTGTGGCACTCTTGCACCACTCTTACCCACCATGGTGGCCCTGATTTACCAAATATCTCCTCTCCCTCTCTCTGCACAATCAATAGAACACACTTTTGGATTCTTCTTGTGTTCTCAACTCTTGTCATGATGCATCTCTTCTTTTCCACCACTTCTCAACATGTGGTATCAAAGCTCTAGGTCCTAGAAAACCTTTTAGCCCCCTAGTTGCCACATCATCATCTTCTTCACATCTCTCTCCTTCTTCATATTTTCTTCCCTCTTCTGTCCCAATTTTTGGTTGAGCTTGTTATCCCTCATTTTTGCACCATTTCCTGAGCCCTTTCAGCTATAGTTTCCCCTTGATGGGATGCACCTCTGGCTTAGAGGAACTAGAGAAATATTCTCTCTACTGCCCGTGTCTTCTATCCCTCTTGACCATTTCTTTCTCCATTGCACTTGGGCTGCAAACTCAACTATTCCATTTCCTTCACTATTTCATCTTCTATCCCTCTCATCCATTTCTATCTCCCTTGCACTCTTCCTGCAACTTGAGGATTACCAAAAGGTGAGCGACAAAAAGCGAGCGAGCCAAAAAAAGAGAGCAATAAAAAATAATAAAAGATTTATAAATCCCCCATTTTAGTAGCAAAAAATAATAACTTATTCAAAAGTCCATATGTTTCCTCAATGCTAGAAGGTTAAATATGCATACTGTGCACCTGAAGTTATTCTTGGGCTTCCGTATGACCAAAAGATCGATATCTGGTCACTCGGCTGTATTTTAGCTGAGCTGTGCTCAGGAAATGTAAGTATATTGTGAGGATAGCTTTATTTCATCTTTTCAAGCAAATCCTTATTCTTCAGTGTATGTGAGCCACTAACACTAATTTCACATCATCCATGAGATAGTTTGTATGTTTAATTTCCAATTCATTGTTTGTATTTAAGACAAACCCTACAGTAACTGCAATCAAGTTCTCTCTTTCCACGAGTAATTGAGATCATCAATGCAACCTTCCACACAGGTGGGGTGTTTCCAAGGACTCCTTGCATGGATTAGTCTAGATTCCATGCATATGTAAATGCTTAGCTTTTTAAACTCTGTTCACTCTTGGAATGAAACCCATATTTCTTTGTTATTGGAAAAATATCCTTCCCTAATGATTTATTCTTACCTCCCACTAATCTAACCAATGCAACAAATTAACCACAAATTAATATTTTGGTGCATTAAATTTTACTAGATGGTGCACAAAGACATGATAATCATCTAAAGTACGGCTTGCCATTTGATTTGATATGTAACATGACCCTATTTGGACTTGTAAATCAAAAGATACAAGGATGTGAAAATGTCCTCTTTTGGGCCAAAACAAGGAGCGTGTTAACGCGCTCCCTGTTTCCTGTTGTGGCCCAAAAGAGGACATTTTCACATCCTTGTATGTTTTGATTTACAAGTCCAAGTTAACGCGCTCCCTATTTTGGCCCAAAAGAGGACATTTTCACATCTTAACACGCTCCCTGTTTTGGCCCAAAAGAGGACATTTTCACATCCCTGTATTTTTGGAAGATGTCAACATATGATTTTTTTGGCCCAAAAATCCCTACATCTTTTTAGTGTCAAATATAAATGGCATAATGTTACATATCAAATCAAATGACAAGGCATGATTTAGATCAATATCATGCCTTTTTGCACCATCTAAAAAAATTGTGTGCATCAGAATATGAATTTTGTGAAATTCTGTCCAATTTTTTGCACCAAGTCTAAAGTAAGGTTTTCCATAATGGGGAGCGAGAAGACACTGTCTATTTTGGCAAAAAAAAAACCAAAATTTAAAATCCTCTACCTTTTAATTGCACTCTGTGGATCACTCTTCATAAACCCATAAAGCATGTGCAAGCAAGCATGTATTAAAAATTACCCCTATTCTTGCAATTTACATTTTGTCATGTAAATGGTTGAACCCATGTATGTGTTTACATTTTAAAATATCTACATATATAAATTACATTAAGTTGCTATTTTATAAATCCCTGCATGCACATAAACAACATGTAAGTCCCCCCACTAAAAAATACCCCTCAATGCACAAAAGTGGTATGTTACATGTTTATGAGTGACCCCCTAGGATAATTACCAAACCCAAATGGGGTCATGTTACAATAGTCCTTAACTTTAGACTACTCAATTTCAAGAAATGTAACACATAACCACTCTTTTGAATACTTTATACTTCAAGCAATTATTTTATTAAAAACTTAGATTCTTTCTTTGCCTGCTTGATTTTCCAATCACTTCAACTAATTGTCGCTCGCTTTTTTGGGCTTGCTCGCTTTTTCTCGCTCGCTCTATTGACTACCTCCTGCAACTTCTATCTGCTCTTGTAATGGACCCTACACCGTCTGGGAGCTCCTCACAATCTTTCCTCCCCCTCTGCAACACAGTGCAAGAGCCTCTCCTCCCCTCATCTTGACATCGTGACATATGGGAGTTCTTCACCCACTCATCAAAAGCCCTATTTGGATGCTCTCAGCAACTTCACTAGGTTGGTATAGGAGGTGAACGTGGAGGAGGGGAAAATAGTATGTCAAGGTCAAAAGATTACCATCACTGAAAGCATTATTGAAAATGTGCTAGGCATTCCTAGAGGCAATTTGCAATCACACTTCTTTGAGAAGCAGTGGAAGAGATATGATATTCTAGATGTATACCCCAACACTCAAATTAGTAAAGATGGTGGAGTCAAGCTTTCTAGCAGACCTCCAAGCTATGTTGAAGAAGACAATGCACTTCTTTCCTGATACGAGAGGAACTGTGAAGTTCTAGAAGATTCAAGCAACAGTAGAGCAATTGAAAGGACGTGATGTATCTTTCTCAAGGGCGATCTCCAAGAGTGTGATAACCAACCTGAAGAATTGCATGGATGGCAAATCCCAATTGTCATCTCACTTTGCTGGAGTTGCAATGCACCTGATGAAATCTACCCTCAAAAGAAAATTTTGAGAAATACGGTAAGAAGATGTCACAAAAGGTGTCTTTCTACAAGAGAAAGCCACTGATGCAGCAAAGGCAGCACAACCTGAGAAAATTATCAGGGAGGGTGCAGAAGACAAGATAGAGGAGGCACAAGAGCAAGCTGAGGCCATTGCAAAAATGGTCGACATGGAAAAGCATAGAAGAGAAGAAGCAGAGAAGCTCATCAAGGAGCTTCAAGATAGGTTTGAAGAAGTGAGAAGGGATGGGGACGTCATGGACAAGGAGCTAGCAATGTTGTGAAAGGAGCTTGAAGATTAGAGAGCCATAAAGGAGGGTCTTTACAAACAGCTCTGCAACATGTAGAACGCATTGAACATTGAAAAATACTAGATGATGGAGGAGTTAAAAAGGGAGAATGCAGAAACTAGAGTGGTGATGCAAGAACTATGGAGCTTCAAGGCTAGGAAGGATGGGGCAGAGAGCATCCGGGGTGGAGAAGACAATGAGGCAGCTCTCCATGCCAGGAAGGATGCAAAGAGCAGCCACGGTGGAGCAAGTTGCAGTAGCCCCATGGTGAGGGTTGTTTTTTTTGAAACATTGTTGGAAGTTCAAAGAATAAGCTACAAGACCCTGCAATAAGATTACGATAGGGTTGTGCATGAGCTTGCCATGGTTTTTGATAGTTTTAAAAAGCAGTCCGTTGTCGTGAGAGATTTTCAAACTAGAGTGGAAGTCTTGGAAATGGCCCATATTGATGTCTTTGAGCAATTTAAGCAGCTTCAACATATGCCGAGGGATTCAGATGAAGCTATTGCACAGAGTGAGCAAAGAGTGGAGGAGATGAAGGAGAACACCCGTAGCCTTAGGATGAGGGAGGAAGGAATCAAGAAGCAACTTCATCATGTACAAAGAAAGATTGTGGTATTGAAGGCCACAATAGTTAAATCGAATGCCTGTCTTGTTATGTAGCAAGGTCTGAAATGCATGGTCTACCATACACCCATCATAGATGACTACATGATCCGATGGCCTGTGTGCTACCACCCTATGCACATTTTTTTCTTTGGCTCGGTGTTTGTGCATGCAAGATCGCTATGTAGAGAATGCCATTTGCCATTACCCCAGTCATGGATAGATCAAATGTCATAGTGCCTACCTGTTATAGCTATCTGGACAAATGTAAAAATGCAAAAGACAAGGAGCTCAAATTGAAGAAGGCCAAGCCTGAGCCTGTGACTATGAGGAAAAGGATCCTGAAGGGAGGAACCAGCCCCCTTCAAGAAATGAGCAAAAAGGGCCGAGCTTGCAACTAGGAAGCTCAAATCAAGGAAAGATGAAGCGACAAGAAGGGAGGGGCCGGGCCCCTAAAGGAAGGAATCGGCCCCATTTGGGAAAGGAGCAAGGAGGGCCAAGCTTGAAATCAGGGAGCTAAAAAAGGTGACCCTAAAGGAAAGGAGTCCTTGAGATGTAATTTGAAAGAAAGGAGCCTTTGAATTATTAATCTTCTCCAGTACTTGGACAATATTTTCTCAGCTATGTGACTAGATAGTGTCCTTTGACACGCTAAGGACCATAATGTGAGACGAAAGATTTCAATTAGACACCTAATGTGAGACGAAAGATTTCTATTAGACAACTAATGTGAGACTTAAAGATTTCGATTAGACTCAACTAATGTGAGACAAAAGATTTTGATTAGACAACTAATGTGAGATTGAAAGATTTCGATTAGTTGGTTGTGTGAAAGAGGAATGAGAAGGTCGAGCTCAATGAACTCTCTCCATATTTACATGCAGTGCAGACACAACTAAGAGTCCATTATGAAATCTAGCCCCAAAACTCTGTACACTGATCCACCTACTGTAGATCTATGGCATACCCAAAAGACTTTGGAATGTTTTTGTTCTATCTGAGAATGATGTTGGATGACCTCATTTTAGAAACATAACCGGAGAAGAGGGAGGAAAATGGCTACAAGGAGGACATCCTTCAGTGGTGGGTGTATGACTTGGAGTCGTGACTTGGAGTCGGCAAAGACAGTGAATATTAATTTCCCTAGCTATTGTTTTTCCTGCTCCTTTAAGGTACTTCTCAAGCTCATGATGTACGTATCTTTTGACAGGAGATGTTGGAGGTGCGAAGTTGTATAGAGCGCAACTACCAAGATGAAGAGTATCTCGAGCGTAAGAAAGAGTTACTATGGGCATACACGTCGGCTAAGGCAAGCAAGCAATTTGTCGTCCGAGTGCATAATGAGGTTTGCGATAGTTTATCAGACTGGCCTAAGGAGCTGGGAGATGCTTGCTATAGAGAGGTGGATAAGATAGTTGGGAGTTTGGAATTTCCTTGAGCTGCAAAATGTTGTCGTATTTTTGAAAAAGTAAAAATCTTGCAAGCATTTCTTAGACTTGTGGACTTTCTTGGACTGCCATCATCCATGATCTATGGTGCTCATAATACCTGATTTTGTGTCGACCTACTTCCATGTTAGTAATGTGATGTTTTAAGTAGCCCGGTGGTTGAAATTTGACAGTTAAAGATAACAAGTCTAAAGGGGATTGTTTTAGTATAGCATTGTGCAACAAATTTTAGGATAGCACGATAGTAGTGTAGGATAAGTGGTTGCCAACACGATGGTTGGTTGCACTAGGATATTAACAGCCACCAATGTGGTGGTTTGCTTCTATTATTACGAGATGAATGGTTTTGTGGATGTGTGGATTCGTTATGGGATTTAATAAAACCAGCGTGGTGGTTGTTTGGGATATAGAAAAAACAAGCATGGGATTTATCATTTGGGATTTACAAAAACAATTTAATAAGACCAGCACTGTGGTTGATTGGGATATACTAAAAACAAGTAACTATGGGATTTGATAAAACCAGCATGGTGGTTGTTTGGGATATACTAAAAAAAAGTAACTATGGGATTTTATAAAACCAGTGCAGTGTTTGTTTGGGATATACTAAAAACAAGCATGGTATTTATCATTTGGGATTTACAAAAACAATTTAATAAAACCAGCACAATGGTTGTTTGGGATATACTAAAAACAAGCATGGGATTTATTGTTTGGAATCTACAAAAACAAGTGCGGTGGTTAGTTTGGGATTTACTAAAGGAAGCATAGTCTAAAATACATTTTCCATTTTCCAGGATATAAGTGGAATATTGTTTCCTTGCAATTGCCAATAAGACTACATTTTCTTAGTACTATCTCAGTCATCCTTGTCCACCTCTCCACCAAGACACCCCAAGATGTTCTCATGCGTGTCTAAATCCAATTTGATGAAACTCTTGCCCTTCTTTCATTGTGGCACAGGTTGCATCTAGAACTGAATAGCTCTTACTAGATGAGTACAAAAATGTTTGTGGACTCTTATGTAGCAGTTCATAATTGCAGCCTCTCTTGGATGTTTTTTTGTACCATAAAGCTCCAACTACTACATTCCACTTCTCATAGGTTGTTCCCCAATTATCCTTAAATTCTTCCTTAACCTTGTGCTTAGGTTTTGTGCACTACAACAGAAAGTATGGGCCATCTTCCTCGTTCTCTCTAGAGGCAGTGGCAACTGCAAAGTTATCCCCATTGTGTTTCAATTGATGTTTAAATAGAGCTTGCTTCTAACAGCACCACATCCATCATGTTCACCTTTGCCATGGCTAGACCCAAAGAAATTCCACATCATGTCTAGACCGGTCAAGGATTTGAACCTTGAGTCAAAGTAGAATCCACAGGCTGAATTAAATTGAGAGGCAGCACCATTTGACCACACCCAATGTTGTTTTATATTTTTTGCATGGGGATTTTCCTTTTCCAACCATTCCCAATGCAGTAGAAAAGCATGCTGCACAAATAAGGTGTCATGTTCCCTATCATCTAAAATGTAGAAATGGTATATGCATTGCATTGACCTGGACTCCTATGAGTCAGCAAGCAGATTGGCATCAGGCATAGAAGAATTAAGCAAATGACTGTACGTGATATGCATAAGAATTGTTATCTACTTGTTGTACCAGTGAGCACTTTGTATCTCATCTTGTTCTTGAAATGAATAATTTTCAGTAAACTCATGATAGAGACAATAGTGTCATGGGGAAAATTGGCAAGGCATGTCCTGAACTGTTTATCCTACCAGCAGTAGCTGGCGCATGAAATTGTGAAGCACATATTTTGGGATGGATTGAACCACGTGACCTATAAGCTCCCTTGGCTGAGTACTCTTATATGACAGTAGCCATCTCTTTTTATCGGATCCTTCAACATTGATATTTTCAAATCTCCTCCATTTTAGAGCAACATGGTTGTCTTCCCTCATTTCATTTGGACACACATGAAATGTCTTCTTCTTTAGCTTTAGACTGCAGTGCTTGCATGTGCCACAAATGCATTCATCAATGCAATGCCACTTATAGTCTCCCTTTGGACAGACCACTGGCTCCCACAGAGACCTTAGGCTACAAAACCTGCTTTCCCTTGCAACACATGATGAGGATCCAGGTGGCCTACATACTGCGCATTCATTGGGGAGGCATGGGCATCGATCCCCATGGAGCAATGCTCCAACATGACCAGATCTCAAGTCATTCATAGCTTGTTGGGCCAGGTCAAAGTCTATGTGTGTTTTGCAACAACAAACATTCCTATCTTTGAGTTTCCTGATGTACCAAGGCTTACAATGCTCAAAGCTCCTTTGCCCAATTGAAATGTACGGATTCTGATCCATAAACTTGAGATACAACTCCGTCTACTGACCCAACATGTGGGAACAATAGAATAGTGAGCCCTCTTTTATATGGAACAATAATACAATGAGCCCCCTTTTTGCACTACTAAAACAAGACAAAACACAGTCTAATTAAAGTTTATAATAAAGCAAAACATTTTTTAACCATCGCGTTGGTCTAGGACAGTCATAATTTCAACTACTAAGCTGGTTTAGGATAGTCACAATTTCAATCATTGGGCTGATTTAGGACACATTTAGGACAGTCAACCACTGGGCTGGTTTAGGAAACATTTAGGACAATCACAATTCCAACCACTAGGATGGTTTAGGACACTGTCACAATTTCAACCATCGGGCTGGTTTAGCCTGACAGTCTCAACTTCACATATTAGACAATAACAAGTATATTGCTTTTCATTTTTGAATTTCACAATTAGAAAATAACAATATATTTCTTTTCATTTCTAAATTTCACAATTTCAATCACAATTTCAGTCAGTAACTACTATTTGTCTTGAACCAGCACTAGGCTAGTTTAGAACAATCACATTAAGTCCAAGCCATCTCGATCTAGAAATAGTGGTATATGACCTGAATAGCAAGAAATTAAATTTAATGAATTTAAGTAATAAGAAACATAATAATTTCAATGTCTCTTCAACCACGGTAGCCACAGTTGCATGATGTTCCAACCACTAGGTTGGTTTAGTAAAATAACAATATATTGCTATTCTATTGCAAAATATATTGCTGTTAATTTTTGCTCAACCATGCCACCGGGATGGACAACAACTAATGTTTGTTCAACCATGCTGGTTTAAGATAATCACATAACTGGTGATTGGGCTGAACCAACCTACGATTATTGCATGTGCATTAAAATAATATAAGGGCACATAGACGATCAATGAAAAAGCATGCTACTAGATTATTTGGAGGGGGATTTGAATTTTTAAAGATCTGTTGTATTGCATGCTCTTTCTTATGTCTTTCTTTTCAAATAGCATGTGCATTAAAATACTGAAAGGGCACATAGACTATCGATGAAAACATAAGAATTTCTATTTCTAATTGGGGTAATGTTCCTTGGTTCCAATAATTTATATATCTAATTGAGGTAATGTTCCTTGGCTCCAATAATGTCTACTACCATGAAGTAGTTTAGTCTCTTGAAAAGCGAGAACTTCTCATGCCACTAGTTTCTTAAAGATTGAAATTCTTTTGAATGGCATGCGTGATTAAACACTCTTTCTAGGCCGTCATTTACTCACCACGAGCGCCTGCATTTGACATCAATTTCATTGTCATTGGGGTACTTTTTGGTCATGTACCAACACCCACTCAAATGAAAAAGAAGGAATAAAGAAAGTTGTTCATTTTCCATATTAACTAGGTGTATATGATATACTTTTTATTTGTGATAGGACAAAGCTTTTCACTGGGAAAAAAGTCTTATTTTTGAAATTCTACTGTCTTCCCCATGGCCATGTACCGGCGGCACATCCATCCGTGGCTCCACGGACAGGCAACAAGGGGCACAACTGCGCATCACCTACACTGACAGAGAGGCAACCAAGGGATTCGAACGCGGGCAGCGAGCTTAGGTAGGACTGTTAGGAAGGGAAAGCTTCTATGAGGGATGAAAGGCAGGGCAGGTCAATCATGTTGTGTCTGGGAAACCCAGCAGTTACCAAAAGAGCTTCCCATAGCTGTTTGGTCCTCTCCCTCCCACCTGGCGCATGGGCTATCATCACCAGATCAAATACTTCCCTCGCCTCCCTGAATGCATGCTCCTCGCTCCCCAAAATCGCCTCCACAATTATCAGCTTCCCTTTTCCCGGACTCAGTGCTTTGCGGCAATTGTTAAGAATCTTGATGCAGGCTTCGTCGTCCCAATCATGCAGGATCCACTGTCACTCAAACACCAGCTTCCTCGATTTCTTTCAACATCGATCACACATGGCGAAGCTAAATCGAAACGCAATGAGAAGAGAGCAATAGCTTGGCCTGAATCTTTCCCTCACCTTCATGAAAATGGCGCCTCCCGGCGGTACGCTCTTGAACATGTCCCCGCCAACGTGCTCTATGCCTGCACGTCACATACCGGACGATTTTACCATCCCAGGACTGCCCCCATACGGTCACGACAGCCCAAAGTGGTTCCGACTAACTCCGCTTACCTGGATAGTTGGGTGCAGTCGCCACGACATGCGGCAGATCATAGTTGATAGCTTTGATGTGCGGATACTGAGCTACGACCCGAGCTGCGGACGTTCCTATGCCGCCACCCACATCGACCAGTGTCTCAACGTTTGCAAATCCCTGGTAATGCTTCAAGATGCATTTCAGAACGATGTCAGAAGCGGACGACATAGCGGCGTTGAAAAGCTGATTGAACTCAGGATTCTTTCCTCCGAAATTCCACACGTCCATCCCATGCGCCCTCTCGAACGCGTTGCCATCCTGTAGGACGCATTCCGAGAAATGGTGCCAAGGAGCTTGAGCTTCCTTGCTGGTCTGCATAAGGACCATAGGAGTCAAGGAAAGTGCGTCCTTCTCTTGCAGCAACCATTTGGAGATCGGGGTCAAGCCATATTTGGGTTCTGGCGAGCCGGGAGGGTACGTCAAGGAGAGGACTCCCTTGGCGCAAAGGAGCCTCAAAATCCGAAAGAGGTAGTCGGTACGGGGAGGCACGGAACTATGTTGGAGGCGAGACGCAATTTCCTGCAGGGTGAGAGGAGCTGCAGGACCTTCTTTGGCCAAGATGTCAGGGATGCCAAGGAGGCAAGCGGCCTTGAGAGCCATGGAGGAGGCAAAAGCGAAGGTGAGATTCCATGTTTGGATCTGTCCCTGCAGCTCTTCCTCTTCACTCTCAAACAGGGAGAATTCAGGGCGGTTCTGCATGGCGCTGGTTGGAATATGGAAGGTCTCTCTGGCTTCTCCGTTAGAATAAAATATGCAGAGAAATCGATGCTCACTACCTAGCTAGCCTGTGTCTTCTCCGTTAGAATGAAATATGTAGAGGAGACATCGATGCGCACTAGCTAGCTAGCCTGTCGATGTGTGAGTTTGTTTGGGTTTTCACCTAAAAAAGTGTATGTATTTGTTTTGGAGAGAACCATGATGCATGCGTGACTATATGCTGATGCCCTCGCTTGCTTCCGTCTTCATTGACGCAGCAAATATCACAAGCAATGCGACATCTGTACAAACTCGCGAGTTTGAACTTTCCTCAACTGATCGCCAAATTCCTTTCACCACACGTCACCGACTTGTCATTCCAACCAAGGGGTGTGGTCACTGCTAATGCGTTCAAGTGTGTGTAAGAGAGAGAGAGAGAGAGAGAGAGAGAGAGAGTAGTGCTTATGCATTTAAGTGTGTGTGTAGAGAGAGAGAGAGAGAGAGAAGCGATAGGTAAACCCTTCATTCAAAAAAGAAGCACTTTAGAGCATTATCGCACAAGCTAACATTTGTTTGTACCATGAGTCGATAAATGAAACTATCTGCTTATGCATTCAACTGTGTGTGTGTGTGTGTGTCTGTGGAGGGGGAGAGAGAGAGAGAGACCCTTGATTCAATAAAGAAGCCCTCTAGAGCACTATCACACAAGCCCAATCCTTCAACATGTCTCTCTAGCATGAGTCTCTAATCTTTTTAAAGCAATGCATTCAAGCAATCAATGATCCTCACCACAAGCTATGAAACTATCTGCAAGCAACAAGTGAAATTTACCAAATCCAATCAAAATCACTTTAGCATGCCGCTGAAATTAATATCTCAACCTTTCATTATAGTGAAATTGTTAATACCACTTTGTTTCTTTTTAGTGACGTAACTCTATAACCCATCTTTTGAATTACTATTGATTATTTAGAGTGCACACTCAAACTGCTTTCCTATCTTCAAGTCTTTTACAATATGTGAATATCTAGAGGAGTATACCTAGCAAAAATATATATAACCATATAGTGTGGGTTCAACATAAGGGAATCCAACAAGTTCACAAAAACATACATACAAAAGGGGGATTTTATTTTACTAAATCATAACGTTCAAAATTTTATGAAGAAACACAAGATCTATATGTAAGTAGGAGTTCTAATATTACTCCTTGAACACACATCATATGTAGGTTTTTCTAGTAGTATTGGTGCATGCTATCTTGAATCCATATGATTTGCATATTATTCAGCTTTGTTCTCACATATTCCCCCTAGAGTTGCACCAATTAATATGTAAGAATACAATACGGGTTCCAACTTTAGGGGGTGTTTAGCCTAGTGAATTCATAAAAATGTACATACAAAAGGGTTTTTTGACTCACAAA
The DNA here is from genome assembly GCF_047967505.1 of Dipteris shenzhenensis. Classification (NCBI taxonomy): domain Eukaryota; kingdom Viridiplantae; phylum Streptophyta; class Polypodiopsida; order Gleicheniales; family Dipteridaceae; genus Dipteris; species Dipteris shenzhenensis. Next base: position 21,481,674 of record NC_141611.1, read on the forward strand.
ATAGAAAATGGAAAATTTTTAAGTGAAAGTAATGTAAGCCCCATATGTAAGTAGGGTTTTAATATTTCCCACGTGTTGTATGTTGACTTTTGTAGTAGCCCTTGGGCATACACCACAATAGCATTATTTGCCTTCATCGTCTTTCTTTTCGTCTAATAGTGATGTAGACTATTTAGGAGTCCTTCTAAGAGATATAGAAAACTATACCAAGCGTCCCTTTGCTTCTAGAATCTTGCAATACTATTTGCATTCATGTCATCTAGAATTTTGTAGACTATCTTTTCATCTAATAGTGATGTAGACTATCTAGGAGTCCTTCTAAGAGATATAGAAAACTATACCAGGCGTCCCTTTGCTTCTAGAATCTTGCAATACTATTTGCATTCATGTCATCTAGAATTTTGTAGACTATCTACAATTCCTTCGAAGAGACAACTCTACCAAGCATACCTTCACTTCAAGAATTTTCCTCTTTTTGTGGAGGCCATCTTAGTATTATTTTCTTTCATCCTCTTTCTTTTCATTTAATAATGATGTCTATTAGGAGTCCTTCTAAGAGACATAGAAAACTCCACCAAACATACCTTAGTTTATAAATTGTCACTTCGATGATGTCGCCATCTTTGTCTTGTCTTCACATTGCAAGGTTTTTTGTGGAGGGGCCCCAAAGCATGAAAGATAATAGCCATTTTTTGTGAGGTTCAACGAATATATTGCATGAACACGGGGAGCGAGCGAAAAGCATGACCGAGTGTAGCCACGGACACCCAAAAAAAAAAGGAGAGGACATGTGGCAGCTTGGAGGAGAAGAGCCTACCACATGTCATAAAGAAGGAGCACTTGAATGGAGGCTTGGAGGGGGGAGGAGGTGGAAAGACAAGAGGCTGGCTTTGGGGAGGAGGTGGAAACACAAGAGGCAGATTTAGGGGCAAGGAGAAGATAGAAGGTCAATGGAATGGAGGCGATGGAAGGTCACCTTTGGGAGGAAGGAGGAGCTGGAAGGTTAATGGAATGAAAGGAGGAGATGGACAGCCTCAAAGCCATGGGTTAAGACTTAGCCAAAATTTAAGAATCAAAGATCCACCTTCAGATGGGGAGTGGTTAAGGATGGTCATGCTAGTCGACTTGGTAGTTAAAATCCTCTTTTGGATTGCAATCCATGTCTTGGTACACTGTATCAGTTTGCTGCATTTTCTCGTTTGCAAGAAACATATTTCCATGTTCATTTGCAAAATGATTGTGACTAGACTGTCCTCCACAATGGTTTCCTCTTCCTTGAAAATTCCCTCAAGTTACTACTGGATTGATCGCCTTGGTCGTACTACTTTTTCGGCAATCTCTTTCATAGTGTCCAAACATGTGACAGTAGTTGCATTAGATGCTTGACATGTTGGTGGATGCATTCCCTCATCCTTGGAATCTTCCTCGATTGGAATGATTTCCTCTTTGTTGATTCTGATGTTGCTGAGGATGATGTTGATGCTGATTCTGACTTTGCTGATGACTTTGTTGCTGATGATGATGACCACTTCTATGGAATGACCTGTCTCTACCTTTGCCTCTGCTTCTATCTGAAGTTGTGAATGCCTGATCATTAGAATGACCTTTGCGTGCCTGAATGGCCTGAGTCCTGAGTTCTTGACCAAGTAACACTGACTAAAGATCTTCTAGTGTCAAAATTTGCCGTTGGATGGCAATACTCTGGACTAGATTCTCGTATCCCTCTCATAGTCCATTCAAGATGACTTGAACCATTTCTACTAGATTCATAATCTCTCCTACTGCTGGGAGTTGATTGTTGTAGTCTTTGATTCTAAGTACGTAAGCATGACCGGTTTCACTGCTGTTGCGAAAACTTTGGTACTTTTGGCACCTAAGAATGCCTCAACAACAACACCATCAAAATAATTTACAAACCCTTCTTTTCAAATTGCATTTTGTTTTCCAAGCACCACCAGGCTTACAAGATTGTGCAAACTGGGTCCCATTCCAATATGCCTACCCTTTATGTAAGACGCCTAACACGCACATCCCAAAATAAGACCAACCATATCAACAACCTAAGATTTGTGTAGTCCTATCAGGTAATGGTTTGACACAATAGTGAACTAAGTTCCATGTCTAGATTTAACCATTTTGATAGTAGGTATGTCTACATGATCTCATCTGCAAGGACATAAACCTCACATAAACAAAAATCAATGCCCCCCTTGGTCCCATAAGATTTGCATGGTAGTTCAATATGAAGCAAGCCAATTTCAAAAACTCTAAGATATATACGTATAAGAATTGACACTTACAACGTTCATGTATGATCCCCAATGAGAATATTTCATGTCATCATGCATGATAGTTGCCTTGGATAGCCAGCTATCCAAGGCAGGCAATGGTTGGTTTTATGTAGCAACAATTTGCCAAAAGTCTAGTAATATTATATTTTGCCTTTACACCTTCTTCGTGCTCTACATTTCTCCATGACTCACATAGTTCTATATGCCGATGTCTATATCCTATCACTATACATTTCTTGGTGTGCTTTCTCAAACAAAGCAACTTGTTTCCCTACCACTAGTAGCATAGATTAAACTTGCCGAATTGCATGCCTTTGCCATGGCCTCATCTACCATGACGCCATGGAACTAAAAATCCATCACACTATGGTTTATTATCACAAGATTTGATGTCTCCCAAAATTTAATATGGGCTATCGCATCTTCAACTTTCATTTGACTAATGGCTATTATCTATAGACTTTGAATACTGCAACAACAAAAAGTTATTTAACCTCATTCAAAAAGTTATCTGTAGACTTTGAACTCAATCCATCTCCATATTATACACGAATGATTCTCTATAAGTCTTTTTTGAAGCGACATTGGGAATAAAACATCACAAAGGGATCAAAGACCCACTACCTCCTTTGATTTGGCAAGGGCTCCAAATGTGATAGCAACAAATCAAAGGTCCCATTTTCCATCAACTTTTTGACATTTTCTCTTGTAGAAATTATGCAATACATTATAATATCCCTAGCCACCTTTGTCTCGACACTTTTAACCTAATTTAGGGAGCTTTTCAACATAATACTCCACCAAATTTCTTGCAATATTGACATGCTCATTGCATTCTCCCTTTTCAACTTCATGACTATGGCTCCCCAAATGAAAAATAAGCCTTTTGTACCTCACATTAGATGGGATAACATAATAATTCTTTGATGCACAATTCAGTTCACCCAATAGCCTCTAATTCCAATTAAAGTAAACAAGGTCCCAATGTTCCCTTTTCACCCAATGCTCAAAATAAGGAATTGTGTTCCCTATCCAATAAACTATGTTTTGTTTTTTATTCAACTGTTAAAACCCACAATCTACATTGTCACAAACAATTTTTTGTTCACAAACTAACAACCTCACATCTCCATTCAATCCAGATATACTTGTTGTATTGGACTCATGGCTGGCCATCTTTGCTTTGCTCGATTCTAGTCATAGAACAACTATTTGTAAAACACAATTAGCATCATACAGACATGGAAGTTCTTGCATGGGCACTAATTTTCTTATCTCTGTCACGGACTTATGCAACTTGTTCTATAATGGCAATCCTTTAATCTAGGTCTCCAAACATCGCACTGGAGTATCAAATTTGCTAGGTTTGATATTTTCCAAGCTATTACTCAGAATGGTCCTTCATAGCATGATTATCATCTTCCAAGTCCTAAAACCTTTTGTTTACCACACAACTTGCCTCCTTTTTTGGATCAAGATTGGAACAATTTTCACCTTTACTTGCATTTTCAACAAGGACAAAGAGCTCGACAATGAAGCAAATTGAATCTTGAAATAGTCTTTCGTTGTATGGTATCATAAGAGAAGAATTGCAGCTTAGCTGAGCAATGCTACAATCTACCTTAACACTACCAATTTTCAAAGAAAGTGATAATATATCACACTCTCAGGAACTTTGGTATGCTTCTCTTCTCCAACCTCAACACAAACCATATATGCTCTACAAGAGAGAAAACAAGTTGATAATAACAACTTTAATGGGAGGTAGGGGACACAGCTACATCTCAAAAAGGAGATGTATCCATGTCCCCTACACTCTTTTTTTTACTCCACTTTTTATCTCTCTTGCTCCTCACCTTCCCCCTCTATGTTTTATTTGTCTCATCCTCTTTTCATCTTCCCCCTCTTTCTGCTATCTCTTCCTCCCTAAACCCTCTCATCCCCCCCCCCTCCTCCTCTCTGCCTCTGACATCTCTCCATTCCATCTATGCCCCCTTCCTTCCCTTTATTCTAGGCCTTCTGTGCTCTCCCCTTCCTCTCTTCCCTCTATGCTTACCCTCCATGTCTCATTGCCCTCCCTTCTTACCCTCGCACTAATCCTCCCTCCTTATCCTCTCTTTCAAATTCCACACCTATCTTACCCTTTCCTACCCTCCCTTTTACCCTTCCTTACCCTTAACGCCCCCTCTAACCGTCCCTCTAACCCTCACTCCAAACCTTCTCTGTCACTCCCTTTCACACCCATAGCTTGGCTACCCCACCATGTTGAACCTCCCATCTGCTACTTTTGCTCCCTCCTTTGAAGGTGCCTGACACCCTCCCCAAAATTTCTAGAAGCTCCTTAATCTTTGCATTTGATTTTGGATGGAGAGACCTAGCATAGCTCGCCGGCAAGCTATGTGAGGAGGGGGTATTTCTTTTCAAGGAGAGCTTATTTTTTTATCCTCTCTTGGCATAACTCGCTGGTGAGCTATGCCAAGAGGGGGGCTCCATCCTCTTCATTATCAAGTTCAGTGTCAAAGTCATCCCCTGAGTTGATGTGAAGTCCGGCGGTGACTCATGTATCATGGGGATCTTGGGTTGAAGACTCTACTAGACTCAAACAACTCCTTGTGGGAGCTCAGTATGTGCAAACCGTCCACTTGTCTCACCCAAGCATCTACCAGATCATGTGCAAGTGATTCCACAAAGGGAGAGAAGAGAGGGGAGTGAGAACAAAAGGGAGAGAAGATCAAGGAAGGCGGATAGTGGCAATCACAAGACAACTTAGCAAGAAAGAGCAAGAAGACTCAATGCAAGAGAATGAGGAGAAGAAGAGAGCTTCTATTCCAATCTTGCAAGTACACAATGAAGACCAAAGTCAAACGTTTGGCCTTATATACATATCCAAATTTTAAAGGGAAGGCTAAGCCTTATACTCTCGTGTACCTTTCTTCTCTCATTTTACAACTACGGTGGCACATTCAGCTCTAAGGGAACTATCATCTGCTACACCTCACGCTCTCCCTGACATCTCTACTTTCTCATCATGGTACATGAACTGTTCACCGTTGTGGTGGTTAACATGCCCTCCTTCCTATTCACAATCCATCCATGGATTGCATTCGATGCATAATGTTGTCTAATTTGAGGGCATTGTTCATGATTCTGTAGTAGTCAAATGTTCTATGGGAGATGCAGAAAAATGGATATAGCAGTTTTCAAAAATATGTCTCAAACATGTCCTCAAAGGTCTAGATGTAATGATCATGAAGATTCCACTAGTAGATTGAGAGTAGGGAGGCCCCTTAGCCAAAAGATGAGTAGTCAAAAAAAATGCATAGTGGCCACAACTGATGGATTAGGGACTAACGCAAATGTAGTGTTGACCTCCTCCATCTGGGCAACCAGGAGCCAAGGAAGAGCCCACTTTTGAGAAGTCAAACCTAGGGAGGTTGTATGCTATAGTTGGGTTTGCTTCCCACATCTTTTCAAAATTTGGCCAACTCTAGTGTTGGTGCAATGGCAATTATGTGGGGTCAATCTCTCGTTTGAGTCTCGTGCAATATAGGTTCTACAAAATGTTGTTTGTTTTAAACATGGAACCCGCCATTGAGGTTGGAGACCTACATCACCATCGGCTCAAGGCACTTAGCTGTAGTCAAGTTGATTATATTTGCCCCATGTTCGTCGATCATTCTCCCACCGCCATTTACAAAAGCTACATTGGATGAGCTCAATGAGAGTTCTCACCTACATTATGTCCTTGTGGGTGAGGTGAAAGCTCTGTAGATTTCCTTTCCATCTATTTATGTCTGCCACATCCTTGACCGTTCTGAATGAAGTGATCCAAGTATCATGGTTGGGAGTGGATTCCTACAACTTTACTAATCTTCTTCATCTAGTGGGTGCTAGGCTACTTCTTCTTTAGGCTCCTCTTCATAGGGGCCCTCCAAGTGGAGAAGAGCATGGTTTTAAGGATGTTGTACCATTACTTGGTGCCCATGTCTTTATATCCCTCTCCTTCAAGAGGTTGTTGTTGCATGTCCATGGTGCCATGCTGTGAGGTGGAAGGCTATGTGGTTGGGCCTATGCTCATGTGTGTACCCATGATCATGGAGTTTAGGCCTGTGCCAAGTGCTTTGTTGGAGTGTGAAGATGGGGTTGGTTGTGGGGTGGCAAAAAAAAGATTCCAAGCCAGATCCATATCATCATGCTAGACTTTGGTAGGGTAGGTCACATGTCAATCATCAAACTGATTTATGCTAGTTTGAATCATGTTTTGTAGGGCTTAAAGTATATATTATTATACAATACAATGATGCCGATAGGGGGATATCTCTCACTTGCTTCCCTGAACAAGCAATGGAAAATGAACTCGGAATCATTTCAACTGTACCCTTGAATCCATTCGACTGCAGTGGAGAATTTATGGATTGCAGGGTAGGTCCTCTAAGATGGAGGGCTTGACAAGCTTGAGAAGAGGCATAGTCATTATGAAGTTGATGGATTCTTGAAGCATTCTAGTCCATGCCATGAATTTATATACAATGGGGTTGTAATAGACTTCTTTTGGATTCTTGTGGCCCGGCCATGCTATCCCACAACAAGAACACTAGGGGGGTAACATGGAAACCCGAGAGCTCACCACATTAGAATTAAAGGAAAGTTGTGGTCACCAATGTGTTGATGTAAGACTTGACTTTATCTTGGTACCTTTCTATGATCTTATTTTTAAATGGTTAGTATTTTAAAAATTATTTTATTACTATTAAAACCTTTGCATATATCCTCTTATATTTGCAACCTCAATATGAATGTAACATCAATGACAAATGCTAAAAAATAAAAGTCTCAAAAGCAATTAGAGTGAACAAACAGGCTGTATGTACTTTTATTTAAAATAAATATTTACTTCAACATTGATTTTGTTAAGTTTTATTGTTTGTTATGATACTATGTTAGGCTTATAGTGTTTACTAAACGAGATGGAGATGATGCATAAAAGCCAACATGGCTATTAGATGATGTATGGGAAAGAGTAAAGACACTGGTAAATTCAGATGAATTCAATGCGAGTGTGTGTGTGTGTGTGTGTGTGTGTGTGTGTGTGTGTGTGTGTGCAAGTATCATATGCTCTTTGTTTATTCTGTTTAACTTTAGGTACACTTTGACATTGTTTATTATAGAGATCTAGTGAATGGAATATGAGAAATAGAAAAGACCATCCAATTATGCGTTGTCTAAAGAGATCAAATGTGTTGATTCTTTAGAGGTAATTTATATTATGAATAGAATCAATTAATTCATGAAAGATAATACTAATTTGATGTATTTGTATTTTTTGATTGTATAGGGTTATAATCCAAGTGAAGTTGGGGATAATAACATTTTTGGTCCAATATTGCTTGCACCTACTAAATATACTACTTGTGGCAAAAACATTTTTGCAATTGGTGATTTAGACCAATTGATATGTGAGAAGACTGTTCAGTTGCAAAGAAATTTTCATGAAAAGGATAAGGCTATAGATTCTTACAAGAACAACTTAATGATTTGAGAAAAAGCATTTCTGCTCTACCTTTGGTAAGTTTCTTGCCTATTTTCATTATAATTTTCACATGAAAAATGATACACATGCGCACACGTGCACACCTCTTGCACACACACACACATGTGTATCATATATTATTTTCAAAAGGTTTATAGATCATTGAGTAGAGTAGAAAGCATTTGCATGAAGCGCTATTTAATTATCACAATTTATTTACTTTCAAAAAGGTTCATGAATCAACAATTGGAGTAGAAAAAACAATACTTCAAAACAAATGTGATACATGTTTTTCAAGTACTAAGTAAATTTAATTTATTTTTCTTTATTAGTATTTCATTAACACCAAAATGCAAGGTAATCGGCACCAAATGGGTGTACAAGACCAAGTACAAGTCCGACGGCATGTTGGATAAGTACAAGGCTCGACTCATGGCAAAAGGATTTGCACAGGTACATGGTTTTGATTATCAGGATACTTTTGCTCCCACAGCTCGATTAACCACAATTTGCAGTGTTTTGGCTTTAGATGCCCAAGGAAGTTGGCCCGTGTTTCAGATGGATGTAAAATCTGCCTTTTTGAATGGGGATCTCAAGGAGGAGTTATACATGGAACAACCACTAGGTTTTGTGATCCCCGATTCAGAAGGTAAAGTCTATAAACTAAAGAAGGTATTTTACGGGCTGAAACAGGTCCCACAAGCATAGAACCAGCAAATTGATGCCTACTTTTTGCAAAAGAGGTTCAAGAGGAGCCCATCTGATGCAAATTTGTATATCTTTAGAGAAGGAGGCAAGTGTATGATCGTGGTCCTTTATGTGGACGACCTTGTCATAATAGGGAACCATGAAGAGAAGATATCGCAGACAAAGCATTTGCTAGGAAGAGAGTTTAAAATGACAGATGCATATCTGTTTGGGGATTGAAGTTTGGCAAGAGCCGAAACAGATCTTCATTTCATAGCTGAAGCATGCTGGAGAGATATTGAAGGCATTTGGCATGGCTAAATGCAAGAAAGTTGGTACCCCTATGGAGGTTGACGTGAAGCTCTTAAACGAGGATTCATCACCACTGGTGGATGAAGCGAAGTACAAAAGGCTTATGGGCAGCTTGATTTACTTGTGCAACACGCGGCCGGACATCAGTTTTGCGACCGGTGTACTAAGCATGTTTTCCAATAAGCCCCGGGAGAACCATTGGAGGGCAGGGATGTGGGTGCTGAAATACATCAAAGGCACACTTGATTATGGCATCACCTATACCAAGGGCAACATCTTGACCGGATTCTGTGACTCAGATTGGGAAAGAGACATGGACAGTAGGAGATCAGCGACAAGTTACTATTTCTCACTTGGATCTGGAGTTGTGTCATGGGTCAACAAGAAGCAACCCACAGTTGCTCTTTCTTCTACCAAGGCTGAGTACAAATCAGCATGCTTTGCTTCTTGCGAAGCAGTGTGGTTGAGGAGGATTTTAGGGGACATGGGTGTAGTGCAGAACAAGCCTATGCAGTTATCATGTGACAATTAGAGTTGCATGGTGATTGCAAAGAACACCCTGTGTTCCATGCTTGTAGAAAACACATTGAGATTCAATATCACTTTGTACGTGAGCTCATCATGGATGGAGAGGTCGACTTGGTGTACTGTTCGACTACAGAGAATGCTGCAGACATCTTCATGAAGGCTCTTGGAAGAGACTTGTTGGAGAGGCATCTTCATCGACTTGGCATTGGTCCAAAAAAGTACGTTCACTTGTGGGTGGACATTGAGGGGGGGTGTTAGATATCTATACTCCACTCTCGTGTAACTATGCAAGAACCAGCTAACTCTACTTGTAAGCCCCCCATATGAGGAGAAGGCATTTGAGTAGCTCGGTTATCCGGTAGGTCCTAGTTTGGACACTAGATGGGGGCCATGTGTGGCTTGATGGCTGGACGACTTCAGATAGAGTTGGCACATCGCCAACTAGGCTACATGCAAGTGCGGGAAGGCATCCCATGACTGACCAAACTGAGGGTAGATGGAGCATTTCTTGGGGCAGCCCACTCTCGGGTTGCGGGGCCCGTTTGGAGCCCCAGATGATCCCAGATGGCTCTAGGCTAAACGAAGACTATAGGTTAGTTGTTCTATTTTGTGCACCGGTTCTATTGTGTGGTCGGTGGCCTATTTTGGGACCGACCCCTAGTCAGCCGTTTTGGGCGGACTGGGTCAGTCACCCAATTGGCTCTAACCGACTACTTGTGGTGGCTATATAAGAGCAAGCCCGTGAAGCCCATTTCATCACTGGCTATAGCAACCCTGATTCCTTAGCATCCAGCCTCTGTCCTCTCTATTTTGAGCACACCATCGAAGTTTCTTTCACAAGAGCGCACGGTTGGGAGGCAGCGCCATCTATTGTATCAGTTCTATAGTAATCAAATTTTTGATTCTCCATACTATCTGCTTTTCTCTCTTGCATACGAGATCCTATTATCTGTTGAGCACAGACGTTGTATTGTTTTCTTATAGGATGATTATATAGATTTTTTGAATGTAGTGTCTCTACTACTGCTTAGTGAAGAGAAAAGGAATGAATCTTTGCAACCAACTGGCAAACTATTGTATGTGATCAAATGAAAGAGAAAGGCACCTAAAGATCTAAGAAGGGACACTCGTGTATGCCACTATTGTGCAAGAAAAGGTCACATTGAGAACTTCTATCACAAGAAATAGAAGGATGAATAGCTAGGGAACTCTAAAGTGAAGGCATATATGAGGTTGTGGGTCTAGCAGATGTGGCTATAGTCGATGAAGATTGTACATTTTAGAATATAAAAGTGAAAATGTTTTTGCTCTAGTCCTTTGTGGATGGGCAATTGTCCAAACGTTTTTGCTTTGATCCTTCAACGCTGATGGGCAAATTGCTTTGGTCATTCATGGATGGGCAATTGTGTTTGAGATGACTTGTCTCTTAGTGAGTAGGTCATGTTTTTGTATACTAGATTAAGTTGTTGGTGTAGCTCAATATTTTTGGGATTTCTTTTGGTTTGGAGTGTGTGTATTCCTTCATTTGGTTTTGGGGGAGGGGTTTAATAAGAAACCCTCATGGGTGGTATATTCTGGTCCATGGTGAGGTTTGGCTTGCATGCATGGGGACTTGGCTATGATTGGTGGACATATATATGTTGGAGGTGGCCTTTAACTTTTATTGGCTCATGGTGGATTTGTATATCGTTTCGACACTTGGTGTTACATGGAGGTTGCTACATGCGTGGATGATGACTTAAGGAGGCTCTTGGCTCCTTCTTATAGGATGTCTGCCATAAGAGTCATGTGTGAATCATTAATAAATAAAGTCTTTTAGTCTCTCTATTGTGTTGCCTGTCTTTTTTATTTTATGCAGTCTTCATTTTGGTGTTGAATCCATGATCCTCACTGTGTTAACAGTGATACTTGAGGTTATTAGAAGGTCCAAATCTTACATCTCTTACAAACAACCCTCATATAGTTGTTTCATCACACACACACACACACCACCCCTACTCTCTCTCCTCATACACCCCTCTTACTCTCTCACTTTCTATCTCTCATACACCACTACTACCCTCACTCTCTCTCCCCCACACATGTAGATATGGTTGCCACACACACACACACACACACACACACACACACACACACACACATGCGCACCTGCACGTGCACCTATAACACACATGCACATGCACACACACACACGGACATGCACATGCACACACATGCATGCACATGTACATGCACATGCACACACACATGCACGTGCATGCACACATGGATGTGTACGTGCACATGCACATGCACATATGCACACACAGATAGATGCACGCACACACAAGAATGGCCAAATGAAATGCCATAATGCAAAAATGACAATGTATACATAAAGAAAAATCTATTGTTATGATGCATAAATATACATATAATGTGAAGGAAAGCAACTCAATGTGTAGGATCCAAGTTTATATCTCAAACCATGTACACATGTGGAACCCTAAGCTTGAGACCATTTTTTGTCTTTAAAACCCAACAGTGCAACCTTCCCAATGATTCTCTTTATTTTCTCTATCCTTTCTTGAAACCTTGTGTTACACCCATTTTACTAGGTTGCACTATAATTGAGACATTAGCTGAGATACACACCGTCGCTAAACTCTAGATCTAACACTAAAAAACAATTCAAAATGAAGAGGAAAGAGTATCTTCATTCAAAGGAAATATTTCATGCAGGAAGAAAGTCCCGCCCAACCACCCCCGAGCCCTACCTCCAGTATCTTAATCTCAAACTTAATCACAATCTCATTCATTATTGGAAGTAGGCATCAAAATCTCAATCTCAATCTCAATCTAGATCTAAATGTGACGGCTTGTCTAGGCTAGCACGCAAGTCAAAATTGCAATCTCAATCTCCCCTCAATCTCCTTTTGGATCTAAGTGGAAATATTGTTCTCTAAAAAATCTACCACAAAATCCACACGAGCTATTGCAAAATTTTCTGCATTTTTGGAATCCCTTGTCTTTAGAAAACTGTGTCTTTTTAAAGTGGAAGCCTGTTTTTCCCAAAACAGCCCCCCTGCTCCAAAAATAGAGCATAGTTGTTTTGCGAATTCACATGCTCTCTTTTTTTTTAAATATTGGAAGATCATCCCTATTCGGAGGCCCATATCTCCCAAAGGGTGTGTAATTTGGAAGCAATCAATAAGATGACTTTGAACCATCTCTCAATTCCCTATGAGTTTGGTCTTCATCAATCTCTCTCAAAATCCACCATCTTGGGCCTCAAATCTACACTTGAAAATCGTTCATGTAAATCCATTAGAAAAAGCAGACAGTGCTTTTTCTTGATCTCTTGGCTATAATTTCTTCAAACATATGGCTGAATCACAAAATTTGCAAAGTATCAAACCTATAGCCAGCTAAGAGATCTATAACTCTCTCATACAAAATTTTCCCAAAATGCATCATCTTCCCATACATATTGTTCTTTCAAAAATTCACTTAGTGCTTTATGACAAAAATATCCAAAATTGTGGACGTAAATTGTGAAAGCAAAAATAATAGAGTGCATTGAGTCACATTAGCCTAAACCCTTGAGCAATCCAAACATCAATTTTGTCCTTTATGTTTTGAGACAAGCACTTGGTGCATGGATTGGAAGGATTTACTGGCACTTTCTTGCATTCAATTTTTAACCTCAAATTAAGATCCATCCCTCCATCAAAATAACTACACAAGACATCCTTATTATCATTCTTTATGTTGATGATTTTATCCTCATGGCGGCCCCCTACAAAGGTCTAAAAAAGTATTCAATACATGGCAAGTGGCCTTGCAAGTGGGAGGAAGGGGGAAATCCCACGAGACTGACATGCAGCACTACACTACCCAAAGCATGGACCAAAGCAGAGCAGACCGCATGGCTACCACATGGCACAACCCGCCGCCACCTGCCTACTAAAAAATAAATGCGTAAGTAATCGTGCTTGTGGAGAATGGAACCCACAACCTCCTTTACATCCAACACAATGGTGACACTTCTCCCTTCCACGTGAAATATAAAATAGCCCCCTTTCTTGATTTGGTGGATACTTGAGCATAAATGTAAGGCAAAACCACCTACAATCGTCTAAAACCACCTCGTCCTCCTTTATGACCCCTACTCATAGGATTGTATTGGGGAAGCTAATCTTTTGCTAATTCATTCCTTCTGAAGCCCTTTTAAGACCCCAAATCTCCCCTAACGAGAACAATATGGATGGAAGATGACCTATGTTCAACATGCAAATTAAATGCCATCAATTGTATTAATGGATGCTTAATTATGTATGAACATGTACCAATTCTTTAAAAATGAAGGAATTACCTTAATTAATTCATTAGTACGTGCTTGCTCACAATGCTAGGGAAGAACAAAAATTTCATTTTCATCGGTCCACAATTTGGTGGAGTCTACGGTGAAGAAACCACTACTATCTTTTCTAACTATAGCATTGGGACCATTGTAGATATTTCTAAACCATTTTACATCAAGAATGAAAATACTAAATCATCTAAAATAAACTTAATAGATTTTAAAAATGGTCTCACAATAATCTAATTGTGATGAGAGAAGATAAGTATTAGAAGCACTTGGTCAGCTGTCTTGCATGAAGTTGGCCACGACTCTACAGTCATATATGTGACTCTCTTTGAATCGATGTGTTCCACAGCAAAATGGTGTCGATATGACCATAATGCATTGTAGAAATACAATGCAGTAGAGAGATCGTTTGACAACAGCGATAGTACAATAATCAAAGAATAGACACAATGCAGTAGAATAAAAATTTCATATCAGATACAACTAATGGTGTTGTCTAACAAAATATGAAGAGGGGAGAGGAGAAGAGTGGGGATAAGGAGAGAGGGCATAGCTAGAGAGCACACCACAAATGACTAACTATACACTATATTTAGTTGAAAATGTAGAATATATACAAACCCATTTAGGGTTAGGGTTAGGGCATCTAACCCTTTCCTTTATAGCACTCTATTGGGTTAGTGCTATGCACATATGATCACATGATGGTGCTATGTACATATGATCACATGATGTTGAGCATGAACTCTCAGCACCTTCCCTCAAGATCAACATCATGAAGTAGGCTTTCCCTCAAGATGAACCATAACGTTTTTTGAAATTTTATAAAACAATCTACTAATGATCTCTTGAATGTATCTTTGTAGATTGATGCTTTTCAAAGGGGGTAGCAAGATAGACATAACTGGATTAGGGAAAATAATTTGTTTGGATCCTTCATTTCTAGAGTGCATACTATACCAATAAGATTTGTTTATGTAGCAGTTTGAGTTGATGATGCAATCGTAAAGGTTGCTTGTATATTTAAAGCAAATGATGAGATTCAGACAGGGGTCAAGCTATAGGCTTGAATGTTGCTTGAAAAACTCTTCATGTAACATCTTTATAGTTTTATTTTGTTTTCATATCTATAAATTGCATTATTTATTTCTCAATCAATAATGAATAATATTTATTATCACATAACATGTTCTTGTTTATAAAGTACAAGTTATTCTTTAAACTTTTAGATGATTTCTTCACACTATGTAATATGACTACTAATATGCTTAATACTTTTTATAAATCTTTTACACTTTGGAAAAATAAATTTCATTAATGGATAGTAGCTAATCAGTGTAACATTTTAGTCATTTAGAATGCCATCTTATAAACAAAAAAATTAATGTCAATTTAGGGCATTTATAACCTTTAAATAGTATGCTCATATCAATTTTTTACAATTGAAAAGCTCTTAAATTACAAAACTCTTATGTTGTTTATGACATAAGAAATGGAAACTTGTGTGTCGCTTTATTGACATTTTCAACATAAAAAATGACAATTTTTATATCATCTTTTTCCATTTCAAATGTAATAAATGGCAACTTTTATGTCACCTTTTGCCATTCCAAACATGATAAATGGCAACTTTTATAGCATATAGCCATTTCTTTCACATTTGATCTCAAATATATTGCCATTTTATACATTAAAAATGGCAAAAATATATGACACTTTTGGTTGCCATTTCATACTTAAAAATGGCAAAAATATATGGCACTTTTAGTTGCCATTTTGTATGTAAAAAATGGCAAGAATATATGGTACTTTTAGTTGCCATTTCATACATAAAAATGGCAAAAATATATGGCACTTTTGGTTGCCATTTCCAAAAAATGGCACATGTGGAAATGGTAGCAAGAAAGTGCCATTTAATAACATAGAAATGGCATTTTTAGGCTGCCATTTCTACCTAGTTTTGTAAGAGCAAGTGCAAAGACGTGTTTCTTTTCACACGTATCTTAATATGGCATCGGGGTAGGTTTGTTGAGAGTTGTGGTGCCATGAGCACATGTAGAGCAAAGGTATGAGTAAAGGGAAAGCTGCCACATGGCATGGAGGAGATATCCCACATGTGAGCAAGAAAATGGATGTAAGTACCCTCACCTATAAAAGGGAGGTTCATTTGAAGGAATATCAATCAAGCACTTTGTACTATCTCAAGATTCTTTTTATGAGTCCAAGCTAATCTATCTTGGAACCTAATTGACTTGAGATACATGTCATGAGCACTCTCTTCATCATGTTTCCACACAGGTTTCATCCACCTTAGAGCGCTCCATAGATCCTGAGGCACACATGTTTTGGCATGGTATCAGAGCATAGGTTTAGCTCTTCTAGTTTAGCTCATTAGTAGTTCACTAGGATTGCTTCCATTCCTAGATTAGTTTCAGAATGTAAGATTAGTTTTAGATCTCGAGAGTTCTTCAATTAGAAAGATTTCTGAGTGAACTTTTTTTTGAAATCAGAGGGAGCTACTGTTTTGGGGACTAACTCTGTGTCCGAGTTCCTTCCCATGGTGCTCACATTTCAAAATCTGTGCCAAAGATGCTGAGAGAGGCTTTTCTAGAGTGTTTGAATGCTTGGGTTTCAGTGAGAAGCCTTCAAGAGAACCTCCAACGAGTACTCAAGCAAAGTTAAGCAGTAGCGGCAGACTTGCTACTCATAAGCAAGGCTTCAAAGCCTTCGTCGCAACGAACTATTTGGCAGCCCATATGCCCCAGGCTCCCACACAACAGATTAGCTACACCAACTAGCTACGCAAAGGTCATTTGAAGGCTACATCTGCATACATATAATCTCTTGGCTCCTACACCAAGCTTCAACGCTCAAGCTTCTCCGCTCTGATACCACCCTCTACAACGCCCTCTAGCTTGCAGACCGGCCTCTAAATCGACAACAATGCTGTCCAATGACCCACGTCTTCGAAGGTAATGGCTGCTTCTTCGGCTTGCACAGGAGACAGCAACTCAACTCCAATCACCAGCAACTCGGAGCTCTTCTACGACTCCACGGATCTCTCCATCCATAGCGACTCAGCGTCCTAGCTCCAAGCACATCCAGTAGCCCCGAACCTTCAAGGCGGCTTCTACAAGCCTCCAAGGGCAAGAATCAACGATTCGACCCCAGCGCATCTCCTCCAAGCCCATCTTCTCCCCATTGCGATGCCCGCGACAGACCTCCAGCAGCGCATACAACTAGTCCACGGATTTGCAAGCTCGTGAACGACCAGCTGCCTACAAGAAAAGCCTTCACCAAGCTCCCACGAGACACGCAAGGCAACCCTGCTTCCATCAGATGAACGACTTTGCGGCGCCAGCGACGATTAAGATGAGAGAGAAACCGAAACGTTATCGTCCTCCACAGTTCTCCAAGGTCTCTCCACAAACGACACGTGGCAGATAGGTATAGTCAAGGTAAGGTTGGGTTAGGTGAAGATAACCCGGGGTTCAGAAGCTTGGTCAGCTTCTTGACACATGGCAAGATAAAAACTAACCACGGTTAGGTGTATTTGACCTTGGGTCAACCAATGGATAAGGTTGGTCAAGCTAACCCCGGTCAGGTCAACCCAATATGCCATGGTTAAGTTAGAATTAGGGTTAGTTAAGCCACATCAGCATGCACAGTCAGCAGTGCCTTCTAAGCACATAGCCCCTGCTAAGCACAGTATGGAATTCAACATGTGAATCCCTGTGCCACATCATCAAAGGCCCTCTTCTTCATAGAATCTTTGACAAGCCATAACTTGCAATCCAAGAAGAATTTGGACATGCTCCAAAAAGGAAAAATGATTTTCTTTTCGAGCTCCACGCACCTGTCAAGTCAGAATCATTGTAATGCAATCAGACACTGCCAATATTGAGAGAAATCAATCGGTAAGACCTTTGCAACAAATGGAAAAGCAAAGCATGAATGCACACATCATTGTCATAAGCATGCCAAAAGCACAAGTGCATGAGATGACCATAGCAGGAAGCATGGCATCCACACACAAAGCATCAAGGCACATGAAGGAACAAAGCATCATGCATGAAGCTACACAAGGAAGAAGATTGCATATTGAAGAACCAACAAGTCAACTACGTGGAGTCATCATCAAGCCATGAGCCAAATGGTGACATCAATGGAATGTATTGAGAAACAAAAACCCTTGCCAACCTTGCCTATTATTTTTTTGTAATCAAGCCTGACCACCTGAGAGTAGCTATGAAAGCACCCAGGGGAGGTATTGACATGTAAAAGCCACACTTGACCACCTTAAGTAGCAATGCATGCACTAAGGGGAGGTGATGGATTTGTAACTCACATCTGACCACCTTGCAGTAGCCAAAGGATTATGGCACCAAGGGGAGGTGTTGAGAGTTGTGGTGCCATGAGCACATGTAGAGCAAAGGTATGAGTAAAGGGAAAGCTGCCACATGGCATGGAGGAGATATCCCACATGTGAGCAAGAAAATGGATGTAAGTACCCTCACCTATAAAAGGGAGGTTCATTTGAAGGAATATCAATCAAGCACTTTGTACTATCTCAAGATTCTTTTTATGAGTCCAAGCTAATCTATCTTGGAACCTAATTGACTTGAGATACATGTCATGAGCACTCTCTTCATCATGTTTCCACACAGGTTTCATCCACCTTAGAGCGCTCCATAGATCCTGAGGCACACATGTTTTGGCAAGGTTACCATTGTATGCAAGCACAATAAAACAGTCACCAAACATTTCATGAAAAGTTCTCAAACAATTAGACATGACAATGTGTGAAGAAGTGGAGTTTTGCAATACTTCCATAATGTTTCTTCTTCCATTGATGAGATCATGTTCCTTCCTGATGTTTTTGCCAAGGTCAAGAGAACTCATTCTTGTGCTAGGTTGAATACTCAAGTCATGGTCTTGGAAGATGTCCAACAGTGCCTCTTATTCATACATTGGGTAGAATGGTAGCAAAGTTAGTGTTTAGAGGGTACTTGTTCATGAACTCAATGTTCAAGGCCAGGTTTTGTCTTGCAAGGTGGGGCAGTGGATCCATCTCCTTGTTTTTCTCTGAGTTTCGACCTTCTGGTTCTTAAGTTTCTTTTGGGTTGTTTTTTGTACTTTGTGTTTGCAAATGCACAATTGCATTTAGGAGAAGCAAACTATTAAAATGAAACTTTTTTCTTAACGCACAATTTTTGTAAATTCGCACGAGGTCCCCATTGAATAAGTAATTTTACTCAAAGATACAACATGTCCAAGCCTTGTTTATTCAAATGTGGAATACGTATAATGAAGTGAGGGCTTGCTATGTACACAACAATAGGGCCCAAAAGCAAAACATCTTTTTTTTTTTGGGCAGAGGCTGTACATCTATGTAGTAACAACAACAAGGACTAGAACTTCAAATGCTCGCAACAAAGGGAGTGACAAAACCAGCACTGTTCATAGTAAATTCTCTTGAAGGCCTCTTCTCATACAACATGTTCCTTGTCGCAACAACATTGCGAGAATGAAACTCGATGAAAGGGCAATGCAGCTGCAGTACTTCATCAACATGTGCTCCATGAATCAAGATAGCGACCTGAGAACCATCACGATGATCAACAAAGCCTTTTAAAGATGGAAAACGTAGGATGGTTTGAGGACTGTCACAACTATAGCAAAAGCGATGGCTGGGGTCCTTGCGAACACAAGGTCCTCCACAGGCTTCGCACTTTGGGCGCCAACTCCCTTTAGTAAGAATGCCTATCAAAATCTTGAGTATGAGATGAATTTAGCAATATTCCATGAGTGGAAATTAGTCAAATTAGCATGGTTGTATTCTACACCAAAAGAGCTTCAAATATGTCTTTACACCTTGAAATTTAGTTAGCACATGAAAAAGTTACATTAATTTGAAAGGACATCGGTTTTCATATTTTAGTGTATTTTTTGTTTTATCCCCCCCCATCCAAAAGACCCCCCCCCCCCTTGGGGCCTCACATATTATGAAAAATATGTACAAATCTTAAAATCTTGTATAGTTTTCAAGGTATATAATTTATATTTTGTGGGAGGGGGGACATGACATTTTTCCCTTGCATATTTGAAAATTTTAGAGGAAATCCATGCATATTGTATATGGACCTTGTCCCCCCATACCCTAGATTTTGGACCAGGGTAGTAACATAATACATATTGAGTTGATGCCCCAGGGCTTCGCACTGTTGTTCAACAAGTGGGTTGTTCAGGCCAATAAAATGCAAAACTCCGTTGACCTATTCATTATAGTCACTAGAAGTCTAAGTTTAGATCGGATGTTCTACCTTCTTTCCATAACCAAGCTGAGAAACTTGGCTTGTGAAACTGTGAAGCAGTGATGCGCGAAGGTTGCCCTCTAGGACAGCTGTCAAGATTGTAAAGTCGAATTTTCCCAGTGCATGACAGGCTCGCATAAACGATACGTTTTTTACGACACGTACATGACAATCCCTTCGTCAATCGAGCAAGTGTGTTTCTTCTCTCTGCTACAAACGTCAGCTATTCCACAAAATTATTGGTCAGCAAAGGCAAGCAATTGGTTTTTAGACATGGGTGGCTTCAATTTTCTGTTGTTTAGGGTCTTACCATGGCATGGTCCTCAAGGTTTGGACCGTCTACGATAATGATGTGGTTGGTGGGGGGTCTATCTTTACAATTACAAAAGCTATGGTCCCCATTAAAGCCATGAACAAAGCTCTTGTGGTTTCAACTTGGTTTGCTGCCCATGGCGCTTAAATGTGTATTGGTTACTCAAGAACAAAAGATATCTGGCCATCGAAAGGTTCGCCCTTGATTGTTGTTGTTGTAGAATCAACCCGTAATGAGATGAAAGAAGTCCCACCTTCTCCTGCAACTCTCTTCACAATGGTGGGTCCCTCTATTCTGTAAAAGTTGTCAACTTGCAAGACATCTTGTAATTGTGACATGTATGCGTGTGGCACATGAAGAGTGATTGTCTCAACAATCTATATTAGTTAGGCCGACCCACATGAAGATAGGATATGGGACATCCTTGGCTTTGAAAGTGCCGTACTTGGCCAACACTTTCCCTTAGAAAACAAAGCAGTAAGGTATATAGTTTGCCAATGCGCTTTTAGGTAACACTAGTAGGTTATTCAGGTGTGCTAAAATTGGCTCTGCTACAACCACTGATCCAACAGTGTGGGGTTCTTTGTTTGGGTCATTGGGTGGATTGAATGTTGCAATTTCTTCGCCTAGGTGACAAGCTTAAGCTAGCTAGAAGACATGGTTGGACCCGGTGTTTAGAAAACTTGTGGCCAAGGATGACATTTAATTTTTCCACAAAGGCACATGTGTTATTATGCCTAGCCAAGGATTGGGAACAAAGAAAAAACCAAATTATTTCATTTCATATTTGTGCTTTCTTAAAGTAAGAAGGTTGAGTTTGATCATGTACATTTAGAAATGAAGTATTACTCTCTTTCATAAACAAGAAAAAAACGCTACCAGAAAGTCTTTATGTATTTGTTTTGTTTGTAGTCATTGTTTGCGTAGCATCACCACTGGAACAAAGTTTCTAACCATATTCCATTGTTGAGTATAAGTAGTTGGCAAATATAAAGTAGTAACTTGACAAAGAACAACCCTAAAAATCAACAATGACTACCAAAGCAAAAGCATGCTTGCTCTTGTTTTTTGAACTATTCAGTGTCAATATCCAAATCTAACTATTCAGTGTCAATATCCAAATCTAACTATTCAGTGTCAATATCCAAATCTATCCTGCCGTGCATCCTCAGGCAACCTTTTCTCTGTAACTCTTTGCGGACTGGGCAAGATAAGTTTTGTCATTGCTTAGCTCCACAAGAATAGCACACAAGCGTTCACTTTCAGTGTATGCTTCCTCGGCTGCTGCATGAAAACAACTCTTCAATGTCTTTTTTGTGGGCTTCTTGATGACAGAATTTCTGAGCAAACTGCCATCTTTTGTGACTTACCTTTGCTGGTGTGAATAGAAGAGGCACATTCAACGCTGAACCTGGAGCAGGGAATGATGTTTTGAGCAAGCAAGCACCAGAGATTGAAACGAATCCTTTCTCTGCCAAAGCCTGGACCTCTCCCGTGATAGCACCTGAAACTTAGCGCCAACAACATCAAACTTTGAGATCACATATAATAGACAGGATGGCTGTCAGCTTGCACGTACATGATAGCATATAACCAAAAAAAAACTGACAAGGCCAAGGCAACCGCAACTCATTCGTGAGTGACAGAAATTGCATCGCAGTACTCGTTCTATCTCTGTCATTCTAGGTGTAGCAATGAACTATTTCTTACATGATAAATCCAAAGTTTTCGCAAACAACAGAGATACTTGTGGGGCGGACATCACCAACAAAGTACGAGCACTTTGTAAAACCATGCTCACGCGCTGAGAGAGATCTAAGCTGGACTTAACGGAAAAAATACATGAAACTACGAAGAAACTTCCATGTGCAGAATGATCCAGCATTCAGCTACCAACAGTATTTGTCCCGTAAGGATTGAGTCGTTAGCTTGGTACCTTCTACCGTCGATCGCTGCTCCACATCCAAGTTTTCATGCTTCTCCTCCACAATAACGACCTTCTGTGAATTCCGCTTTGCAACATCTGCTATTTTCCTCACGCAAACAGAACATTTGGTAAGAAAACCGATTACGAGATGCAAGAACGATCTTCACAACACATTCCATACACACAGACCTTGAAGCCGAGACGTTACTTCATCAGGACAATCTGGCTTTGGCTCTGCAATACTCATCATGTCTGCAAAGAAGATTTCACAATGAAGAACCACAAATCTGAAACAATGAATAAAGAATGAAGAAAACGAGATGAAACGAAGAATCGAAAGGACGGAAATGTTAGAGTGACCGTTTTCAAACAAGCAAATGAAGAAATCAGAATTTACAAGCGGAAATGAAGAATATGAATACCAAAATCACAGAATCTACAAACCCTTATTGAATTGACCACTAGTGGTATCCATAGACTCTCCCGACAATTGATCCTCATCATCTGAGGTAGCCATGCTCACTACAACAAAGTTCTCACCGATTGCGGAGCAGAGTTTCTTGCAAAGGAGCACTCAACAAGCACCACAAACGTCGACAAAAAAAGCACGTACTGGAACCAACGGAGTTAGGATTTCTCAAGAATAGAAGATGTGCAGGAGAAACGCCCTCGGATCTTATAGTGAACAACATAGTTAGCAGCATGGTTTGTGGAGAGTGGGGGCCAAGAGGAGGAGAGAGCATCACTGGAGAGCATGCTGATGTGCAATGTCATGCCAGGGCTTAAACCTCCGATGGTTATGGCTCTCCCACTTCCACTGGTGCAGTTCTTTAATATCTCTCTCCCTCTCTCTCTCTCTCTCTATCTCTCTATGCTTTGTCTTCATTGAGTTACAGGAGATATAACACGTTTAGAAAATCTAGTTGTTATAAGTTGAAAGATATTGATGAAAGCATGTACACAACAACCTAGCCTAGTGTTATGATGTGGAAGACAAATAGTGGTCATTCTTTAGGAATTTGTTTATGCCTTCTAATGCAAGTGATTAATGAGACAACACGCTCCTCTTGTCTTTGTGTCTCAATGGATAGACGAATGCAACTATGATTGCAACATTAAAAGAAATTCTTGTTTGCATTGTCTTTAATAGTGTACAGCTTTGTATTTTTGAGTGCCGACAGAAACTTAGTATGAAGACTTTGTATAAAAGGATGCTCAAGTATGTGTGGGTATGTGGATTTGTATGTGTGAGAGCATATTTTTGTACTATGGTCTACACCCACTGTTGGGCGTTGATGACGTCAGTGGGAATGTCATAGTAGCTAGTCCTTGCTATGCGTGATGGAGTTTATGGTTTTCAATCTTATGAGTGACTATCGTGAGATTGAAACTGCACTATGTTGTGTTTTTCCTGGATTCATCTAGGTATATACAGCTTTGTATTTTTGTTGCCTTGAATAGGCCATTTAGAATAGTGTGATTACTTGCTTTGAAATTGTTACCTTCAATAGGCTAGTCTCAATTATTTCATAAGAGCATGGTATGCTCAAGTACAATTTCCCTTGCAATATCATTGAAATTAAGGACTATGTGTGGTGAGTAATTCTCATGCTAATCTTTTACATAGACCTAAATAAGAACATAACAACATTTGAAAGTCATTTGAATTACAAGGAAGCCTTTGTGATTTATCACCTTGTAAACAATTACACACAATTTTTTAAATTAAAATATTACCCCTAGCTCTCAGCATGGCGACAAGATGCATGGTCAGTGGGCACTGGACAGTGTCAGGAGCTGTGTGGCTCAAAGGCAGGACCAACGGAACTGTCAGGAGTTTTGTAGCTCAAGGGCAGGACCAAAGGAACTTCAAAAATGTGCATTTCTAAGGTTCGGGTAAAACTCACATTTATGTGAAAGTTAGGCCCAGTAAGCAGTTGGGATTTAATGTCCAAGCAGGGGCTTTGTGATTTAATGCATTTACAAGCAGGCCCTCTAACTGGCTATTTCAGCCTCTCTTACGAGTTGTTTTCAGCATTCTCTGCTCTCTTGCTTCAGAATTTGGAGGTTTCAGCTATGGAGAATGTGTGTACAGCATGTACAGGAGTTCGGACAGCCCTCAGTCCTCTCCTCTTGGCATGGGAAATCCATCGGGCAGCTCTAGAACTCCTATACCTGCTGATTTTGACCTAAACTCTTCGGAACAGGTTATAACAACACCTCAGGCTGAGATCCTCTCTTCTTCTCTAAGATCTTGGTCTTTCTAGACACTTATGTTGCAGGAAAACTCACTATTCGTGAGAGGAACAGTGTAGGCATTCATGGGGACTCTGCAGGAGTCCGGAGAAGCGCCACTTTTGCTAGAGCATCATCCTGGTGCCAAAGCAAGACAGCCTCTTGAAAGTCGTCTTCATCAAAATCTGTAGCTAGAGGTGACGGTCGCTGAGGTCGGGGGGTCGCACCAGAGATGATATACAAGATTCTCTTCTGCACAAACCAAGCTTTCATCACAGCACTCCAGGTGTGATAGTCAGGACCTTGGAACTTATCGTCTTTGTTAGTACACGGGTGTGCCATAAGGAAAATATTGAAGATAGAAATGAGGAAAATAGAGAGATATCTGGAGCCACAGAGCTGTCAAGATCCCAAGGGAAAACACAAAGTTGAAAAGCTGGCAGTTCACAGTTCAAGAATCACCACAAACGCACATGTACCAATGAGAACAGGCGCAACAGTGAACGGAGTTTAGTGTAAACACTGAATTAACATGGAAGAACCCTCTCTGAAGGTACACAAAATGCAGGTGGAGAGTGTAAATGCAGGAAGAACAGTGCAGGCAGTTACCATAGCAGCAAAAACGGCAGCCCAGTGAGGAAGGACCTCTCACAGCCATAAAATGCAAGGGTAGGGCGCCCTTGACGGAGCAGGCTGAAAGAGCAGCAAAACGTGAGCGGCAGATACCAAGAACCTCAATTGCAGCTGTGGAACAACCTGAAACAGCAGATTCCAGACAACCAGCACCAGGATTTAGCATAGACTAGACATCTGATACCATGTGAGAGTGCGCAATGGAAGCGGAAGCATAAAACATAAACGCATATACACTGAATACACTGAACAGTTAAAGCGAAAATCAGAGAACTCAGAGATGATCATCGGAGATCATCAAGAATGGGCAATGGAATCCATAAATAAGCATGAGAACACATTACAACCTCAAGGGTAACCAGCTCTCTGGTGACCAGCACCAGCACTCCAGTCCCTCTCTCCAAGAATCAAGACACAGAATGAGGAGCAACAAGGCGGCTATATAAAGCCTGAATAATGACATAAACCAAATCAGGTCGGCCAGAATCTGGTCCGACCTGAATATAGAAAATACAGTCTGCTCAATAAATCCCTAAGCTTGGCATAGTGCTGTCAACAACATGGAAAACCTAACCCTAAGATCTGTAAATATCACTGCTAACACTTAGGGCTGGCCCATTCTTGCTCAACATGGTGCAGACTGAGGTGCTGCATGGAGTTAATGTTATCGGAGGGTGTGATGGCTGAGTGTAGCATGTGGCTGAGAGGATGAGAGCAGTAATGAGCAGGTGGTACTGCAGGTGACTCATGCGAGACATGAGTAGCGCAACCTGTTGCTGGTGGTTGAGGGATGGCAGTGTTGTGTGTATGTGTGTGTGTGTGTGTGTGTGTGTGTGTGTGTGTGTGTGTGTGAGAGAGAGAGAGAGAGAGATGTGTATTAACGTCCGCAGGAGGCCTCGCGGACCTATGGGATAAAGTGCGCAAAAATAGTAGACTCATACAAGCCTCAGTGGGCTGGAGCAAAGGGCACGCTAGGGCCCTTTGCTGAGTACTAATCTATGCTAGCAAATCATAACCATAACAATAATCAGAACCAGTCAATAATAAGCTGAATCAAGTCGATCTCGGAACGGGGACTCAGAAATCAAAGCTCGGCACAGTGATGGCTCTCTGGTGAGCTGTGAAAATATATTGTATCTGTGTTTGTCTTGCGTTGTGGCGAGGGCCACGGTCTCCTCGATTTCTGAACTCTCTGGGCTATGTCCAAGGTGGCCCCTCGTCTCTGTCAGTCCCCTCTGAGGAAAGCTGTGATAGGTCGGACCTCAATAGAATGTGCTCTCAGCTCTCTCTGTCTCGCACATGATCTCTGTGTCCCTCTCTCAATGGCACCGTGTCGGTTCTCTTTGCTGGTCCAAGCTGCCCTCATATCAGCTAGCTCCTCCTCGTCTACTCCACTGTGTCCTGGAGATGACTCATATGTATAGAAGTTTGTGACGCGTCGCTGTGCCCGGTCAGCCTCCATATCTTGTGGTCTAGCCGCCTCTTGCTGCTCTCTGATCCGCCGTAGGAGTTATAAAGAAAAATACTTGGAGACAAATAAAACAATACTGAAGACAATCAATGGCTGAAGAAGATATATATATCACAAACGGAACTTAGTACAAGTGAAGAGAAGCTCTGAAACAAACTTCAGTCCTGACAACTGTAGTGGACTTCTGCACTAGCTCCACAAGTTGGAACTGAACCAAATCTGAGACAACAAACTGATGAAGGGGTTGCTGCAGATTTGGAGTAGAAAGAACGGAATTTGGAGCGGAAGTTGGAGGTAATCTGATGCAGAAAGATGAGCAGAACTGAAGCAGAAAGGAGGGCAGATCTGGAGCTGAAAAGGGGACAGATCTGGAGCAGAAAGGAGGACAGATCTGAGCAGAAAGGAGGGGCAGATCTGGGGCAGAAAAGAGGGCAGATCTGGAGCTGAAAAGGGGACAGATCTGGAGCAGAAAGGAGGACAGATCTGAGCAGAAAGGAGGGGCAGATCTGGGGCAGAAAAGAGGGCAGATCTGGAGCTGAAAAGGGGACAGATCTGGAGCAGAAAGGAGGACAGATCTGAGCAGAAAGGAGAGGCAGATCTGGGGCAGAAAAGAGGGCAGATCTGGAGCTGAAAAAGGGGACAGATCTGGAGCAGCCAGGAGGCAGAAGTTGAGGCAGCAGAGGAGGCAGTCAGGAGGAAGAAGTTGAGGCAGCAGAGGAGGCAGCCAGGAGGCAGAAGTGGCTCAGGGTGTGCAGAAACCTCTGGAGCTGGAGAAGAGATGATATATGAATACCTAGCCCCCCCCCCCTTTTTATAGGAAGGGGCAGAAAAAGTCGGTCAACCTGCAGGTTGACCGACCTGGTCAGAGTTGACCGACCAGGTCAATCTGGTCGGCCAGATCTGGTCGGCCAGATCTGGTCAGACCAGAAAAACATTTTTAAATAATTTTTTTTATTTTGTTTTTTTTTTTTTCTGCACTGAGGCTTTTGACATTTCTTTGGTTGTGTTTTTGGCCTCCGATTCGGGGTTTCTTTGACAGGATTTGGAGAGGCACCAGTGGTGCTTGTACCTGTTTTATCGGGTCCTGGAGAATTGGAGATTGCCTGGCTTAACACCCCCTCTCAATGTCCAATGCAGACAGGAGAAGCAAAGAGGTGTTCCATGAGTGATCTATCATCGTCAACAGCCCTTTTTTTTTTTTTTTTTTTTTTTGGGTTTTCATTTAGATGGAGATGCCTACAGAGTAGGTTTTCATCTTCACTAAATGCCCAGATGATGGTACAAAAAAAGAAAGACTTGAAGGAGTGCCCTCGCAGGGGATTTGTTCACTTCCTTAAGTACACAAAGAGAAAAAAACTGTTAAAGAGGAGGAGGTAAACCAATCCCCAACCGTGGGCAGAGATGCTCAAGAGTAGGGCAATTAACTGGCTTGGTAAGAATATCAGCATGATTATCGGCAGCTGGAACATAGATCAACCGAATAGTACCTAGTTCCACTTGCTCGCGAGTAAAATGAAAGTGAACACCAACATGTTTGGTGCAGTTGGAAAAAATGGGATTGCCTGCGAGAGCAATGGCACTTTTGTTGTCGACGTAGAGGATCGTGGGTTCAGTACAAGGAAAGTGCAATTCTGCCAAAAACTGTCGGAGATATATGGCCTCTGTGGTACAATCATACAAGGCCCGGTATTCAGCCTCAGTAGAAGAACCAGCAACAGTCTCTTGTTTACGGCTAGACCAAGAAACAGGTGCCGAGCCAAACGAGAAAATATAGCCGCCATGAGAACGACGATTGTCCGGGTCACCAGCCCAGTCAGAATCAGTGTATCCCTGTAGGGTTAGTCCTGGTCTGAAATGTAAACCATAAGAGTAAGTACCACGAATGAACCGCAAGATACGAATACATGCATGCCAATGAGTGAGCTTGGGTTCATTAAAATATTGACTGAGAATAGAGACGGAGTAAGCAAGATCAGGACGAGTGTGAAGAAGCCAGAGGAGTTTGCCAACAACCTGGCGATAGAGATGTTCATCAAAGGGAGGAGACTCCAAGTCTTTTGAGAGCTTTACGGTGGGATCTAAGGGAGTGGCAGCCAGCTTAGGCTCATGAGGAATGATTTGATCAAGGAGTTGAAGAGCATATTTCTGTTGAGAAACAAAAATACCACCAGAATGTTGTACAACTTCCATGCCTAAAAAATAAGAGAGCCGACCAAGATCAGTCATTTCAAAAGTGATGCTGAGTTGAGTTTTAATGTACTGAAGTGTAGTGGGAGTGGAGCCTAAAAGCAAAAGATCATCGACATAGAGTAAAATAAAGCAGACCCCCTCTGACGAATGATGGATATATAAATTTGGATCAAAGGGAGTAGAATGAAAACCATTAGTTTTGAGGAAGGTGTCTATTCGGTGGAACCATGAGCGAGGTGCTTGTTTGAGACCATAAAGAGCTTTGCGGAGACGAAAAACCTTATTTTCATGGCCAGGAGGAGAAAAACCTGGTGGGGGAGTCACATAGACTTCTTCATCAAGGTAGCCATTAAGAAAGGCACTCTTGACATCCATTTGATAGATAGTCCAGTGGTGATGAGCAGCTAAGGCAAGAAGAAGACGAAATGAAGTTAACCGAGCAGTAGGGGCAAAGGTTTCCTCATAATCGATACCATGTTTTTGGCGGAATCCTTGCACTACTAAGCGGGCTTTGTATTTGTCCAGGGTGCCATCGGCTTTGAGTTTTGTTCGGAAGATCCACTTGGTTCCGATGACCTTTTTGTGAGTGGGTCGATTTACCAAGATCCAGGTCTGATTGCGATCAATACTTTCAAGCTCCTGTTCCATAGCACGATGCCACGCAGGATTTTTAAGTGCTTCCTGCCAAGTGGCAGGTTCAGAATGTATGATATAGGCCGTGGTAAAAAAAAGAGGCAGTGGCAGGAGAAGAAGTTATTCGAGTAGAGCGGCGCGGACCAGAAGGAGGAAGTTCGACAGGAATAATCCCGGAATCCTTCATAGTTTGACGATACCAGCGTGGCAGTGGGTCGTGAGGAGAAACAATGGGTGGGGGGAGAGATGTTTCGGGAGGAGAGGAAGGAATTTCGGGTGGAGAATTGTCGGAAGGAACTGGAGTGGAGACGTCATTAGTAGAGAGAATAGAGGAATTTTTAAGCACTGCTCTTTCATCGAAGACCACATCTCGGCGAACCAAAACTTTGTTTGTACGAGGATCAAATAATCGATAAGCTTTGGCTTCTGCCGAGTAGCCAACTAGAAGAAAAAGTTCAGCACGAGGTTCGAGTTTACCGCGAGTATCATTGGGAGTATGAGTGTACGCGCGGCAACCAAAGATTCGAAGATGAGCAATAGAAGGACGATAGCCATAAAAGGCCTCAAAAGGCGTCATGTTCAGGATGGGTTGAGTAGGACAGCGATTAAGGATATAGACAGAAGTATTGACGGCTTCGGGCCAGAGACGTTCAGGCAACTCGGCTGCAAAAAGCATGGAACGGGCCATGTTCATGACAGTACGTTGTCGCCGTTCGACACGAGCATTTTGGGAAGGCGAATTTGGAGATGTAAGATGGCGTTGGATACCATGCTCTTGAAGGAATTGAGTGAATTCATGGGAAATGAATTCACCACCATTATCACTACGAGCAATCCCAATCGACTTGCCTGTTTGGTTCATAACCAAGCGAGCCCAAGTAGCAAAAAAAGAAAAAGTGTCGGATTTTTCTTTCATGAAAAACACCCATTGATAGCGAGAGTAATCATCCACAATTAAAAAGAAATAATGTGAACCATTGAGGGAAGGAACAGGAGATTTGCCACTAATATCGAGATGAATTAGACGCAAAATCTCACTGGCTCGAGAAGTGGAATGAGAAGGAAAAGGAGTGCGGCTTTGTTTACCTAATTGACAGGGATGACAAATATCTTTAGCGCGCGATAATTTAGGTAGGCCATCAACTAGATGATCCCGAGACATTTCATATAAAGAGTCATAGGACAAATGTCCCAGACGATAATGCCATAATCGTTCTGTGTCAGTTGGATCTTTTAGGGTAGCATTACCATAAAGCCGATGAAACTCAGAACCGCAAGGGGAGGGAGTCGCAAGAAATTGATTTATAAAGTACAGACCATTAGGTTGAGCATCACCTCGAGCTAGAAGGAGTCCCGAGGACTCATCTATGATGTCAACATGCATCTTTGTAAAGAGCACTGTGCGACCAAGGAGGCAAAGTTGATGAGCAGAAAGAAGATTGACCCCTAATTGGGGCACATAAAACACTTGATCTAATTGAGCAAGTTTGGGACCTTTGTCAGTATCAAAAGTTATTGAACCAACACCATGAATAGTAGCAACAGAGTTATTGCCACAACGAACTCCCCCTGTTGCCGGTTGGCGAGAAATGAAGAGATCAGAATGAGGAGTCATATGATGAGTGGCTCCACTATCCACAATCCAAGAAGATTTAGAGTCACATGAAAGAGTATGAAAAGCTGACCCAGATAAGGAAGAGGAGGAGTCAAGCTCGGTGATATGAATCAAGGCTTGAGAAGTGAAGTCTAGAGAATCTCCGGTGGACCAGTCAGACAGACCTTCAGGAGTTATAAAAGGAGGAGAAGGAGTGAAGTGATTAGTGACATGGCCCTGGGGTCTCCAGAGACCAGTGTTCGAAGGAGGAGGAGGAGGACCACCCCTAGGACGCCAACGAGGTGGCTGAGGAGTCGTGGTAGGGCGATGTGGAGTCCAACGGGGTGGTTGAGGAGTCGTGGTAGGGAGCTGAGGAATCCAACGGGGTGGTTGAGGAGTCATGGTGGGAGGCTGAGGAAGAAGGCCTTTGGCTTTGGAGCGACATTCATCGTCAATATGCCCAACTCTCTGGCAATGCTGACAAAATCTATTCTTTTTGGGAAGGGAGTGCCAGGCGGGTTTACTACTAGAGGGGTTAGGAGTAGGAGAGGGCTTTCCGGAGCTAGGTTGATCTTTTGGAATCTCGGAGAGAAGAGCCCCCTCTGAAGCAGGAATGCTATGTTTTTTGTGGACTTGAGAGTAAAGACGAGCATAACGCAAAAGTTGACATTCAAACTCATAAAAAGTAGGAAGAGAAGGTTGAGAAATGATTTGTTGCATAAAACTGAAATACTTGGGCGGAAGTTTATTTAAAAAGAAAGTAACTTGGTCATCCTCGGATTTGGGAGGACCAGTTGTGGCAAATTCAGCAACTAACCGCCGGTAATCGGCTAGTTTAACCTTGAGATCATCGTCAGCAAGAATCTGGAATTGTTGGAGATCATGGTCAAGATTGATACGACGAGTACGATCTCGAGCTGCATAGCGGTCAGTGAGATGTGCCCATCGCTCAGAGGCAAGATCAAAATGCTGTAATTGAGAGTGAAATTCAGGTAAAAGACCTTGCATAATTTCAACAATGGCAGTGGCATTACGATGTCGCCACGAACGAACTACCTGAGGAGGATAAACATGAGGATCAGGTGGCGATTCGGTACCTTGAACGAGTTCCCATAGGTCTTGAGAATCAAGCACATGGCGCATAAGATTGGACCATGTGGTATAATTAGACCCGTTAAAACGAGTCATATCAGTGAAAGCATGTTTGGCTGTTGCAGAGACAAGGTGAGGGGAAGAAATAGGATGATAGGGAGAAGCAACCGATGGAGGCAGAAGAGAATTGGGAATAGTAGCAGAGTGAGAAGAAGGGAGAGGTGGCATCACCGGAGGAACAAAGGAATTTGAAAAAGGTCCTGAGGGAGAGGGATGAAGATGAGAGGCGGGATAAGACATGAGAGGTGAAAAAGAGGCAGCGGGAGAGATAGAGGGAAATAAACTATAGGAATCCAGTGGCATGGGAGAAGGAGGAGGATGAGAAACCACTGGAGGAAAGATGGCAGCGGAAGAGATGAGAGGGAAGGGAGGGAGGGAGGGATGTGAACCGAAAGCAAACTCATTGTCAGACGCATTTCTTCCTTCTCGTCTGCGAGTGTTCACATGCATGTATGGATCTGTGTCCTCGTGATTACTTGTTCCTATGCCTTGCATAACAGAAGGAGTTGCACTAAGGGAATAGGGCATCATACCTTGCACTGATTCTTGTGGAATAGGCACTGTCGAATAATCCAATGTTCTCATGCCGGCCTGTCCTCTTTCGTCAGGGGATACTTGTTCTTCGTTGGCACCGAACTTGAGATGTTGCTCAGCTTCTTCTGAGTTGAATAGAGGTCCTTGTTGACGTATTGGAGAGAACCGTGGAGAGGTAGAGGCACGAGGTGTACGGGTACCTGCTTCAAGTTCCTTCCATTTCTGGAATTCAGCAAATTCTTTAAAGAGTTTGGAGAGGTATTCATCACCTTCAATCCTAGCAGACTCTCTCTCGACATATGTCGAAGGTGATGGTTGAATAGAGGTTGAGTCAGGCTGAGATCGCTTCGGAGAAGAGGGAGAAGACATCTTCAGGTGATGATTTATCTTCCAAGCTTTCCAGATCAAGGCTCAGGTGTCGATTGGCACACCTGGCTCTGATACCATATAAAGAAAAATACTTGGAGACAAATAAAACAATACTGAAGACAATCAATGGCTGAAGAAGATATATATATCACAAACGGAACTTAGTACAAGTGAAGAGAAGCTCTGAAACAAACTTCAGTCCTGACAACTGTAGTGGACTTCTGCACTAGCTCCACAAGTTGGAACTGAACCAAATCTGAGACAACAAACTGATGAAGGGGTTGCTGCAGATTTGGAGTAGAAAGAACGGAATTTGGAGTGGAAGTTGGAGGTAATCTGATGCAGAAAGATGAGCAGAACTGAAGCAGAAAGGAGGGCAGATCTGGAGCTGAAAAGGGGACAGATCTGGAGCAGAAAGGAGGACAGATCTGAGCAGAAAGGAGGGGCAGATCTGGGGCAGAAAAGAGGGCAGATCTGGAGCTGAAAAGGGGACAGATCTGGAGCAGAAAGGAGGACAGATCTGAGCAGAAAGGAGGGGCAGATCTGGGGCAGAAAAGAGGGCAGATCTGGAGCTGAAAAGGGGACAGATCTGGAGCAGAAAGGAGGACAGATCTGAGCAGAAAGGAGAGGCAGATCTGGGGCAGAAAAGAGGGCAGATCTGGAGCTGAAAAAGGGGACAGATCTGGAGCAGCCAGGAGGCAGAAGTTGAGGCAGCAGAGGAGGCAGTCAGGAGGAAGAAGTTGAGGCAGCAGAGGAGGCAGCCAGGAGGCAGAAGTGGCTCAGGGTGTGCAGAAACCTCTGGAGCTGGAGAAGAGATGATATATGAATACCTAGCCCCCCCCCCCTTTTTATAGGAAGGGGCAGAAAAAGTCGGTCAACCTGCAGGTTGACCGACCTGGTCAGAGTTGACCGACCAGGTCAATCTGGTCGGCCAGATCTGGTCAGACCAGAAAAACATTTTTAAATAATTTTTTTTATTTTGTTTTTTTTTTTTTCTGCACTGAGGCTTTTGACATTTCTTTGGTTGTGTTTTTGGCCTCCGATTCGGGGTTTCTTTGACAGGATTTGGAGAGGCACCAGTGGTGCTTGTACCTGTTTTATCGGGTCCTGGAGAATTGGAGATTGCCTGGCTTAACAGGAGTGTCTCCTTGTGTTGGCACATCTCCATCAGATAGAGCCCCAACAGACCTAGTCATGGAAATGGATCAGTCGTGATAGTGGACCGAAGCCACTCCCCTCAGATAGAGAGTGATAGCGTTCCTGTATCTCATAGTAGGCTGGGCAAATATAGAGAAAATGCTCCTCTGTTTCAACCGTCCCCAACATACATAGCATGCAAATCCTCTGCTCTTTGGGTATACCTGTAGCTCTCCCTGCCTCAATCCTCAGCTGATGTGACGAAACATGCATCTGTCCAATGGCAATCCTCAGTGCATGTGAGACTCCTCTGTCCTCGAGGTACTGGGGTCTAATGGTCGCTATAGAATTGGTCTCCTCCCCAAGTCTGAGATGTGTGGAGCTGGAAGAGATCTAACCGTATGATACGGTTGATCTCATCTCGTGGGATCGACTCAGGAGGAGCGTCCATGCTGTACTGAAAGGGAGGAAGTTTGTCCATCTGGATATCGTGCCTGGCAATCCAGATGGATATACGTGCATATTATGTGTCAGTCCCACTCTCTGCTAGTCTCTAGTGAGGTAAGTCCCAAACTCTGTGGATGTAAGTCACTGTCTGAAAGATGACATCAACCTGGAGAGGTGTCATGGCAAACTCTGCCTGTACTATCTCATGTGGGACTGAGGGCTTACATCAAATCATCCTGGACCCCATGATCACCTGTAGCCGCTCATTTCCTCTACCCTGCCTTTGGGAGATTGCTTCCCCAAAAGGGCGCTACATACATGGCAGTCGGTTGCACTAGCGTATCGAAAAGCCAGCCCTTCGTCGGTGGATCTTGGAAGTGTGCGTGGAAGCACTGTCGCTCTAGTCGAGCCACAGCACTCTGCCTTTGTGTGAGTCGTGCCTCAGCTGCATGGGTCATCGTGAAGAGGGGTCCTATGAAGATTGCTCCCAAATACGTGTAGGACTTTACTATCTCAACTACCTCTTCACGATAAGTGAAGCTGAGTTGGCGGAGCACAGCCCGTGAGGTGTTGAAGACCATAATCTTCTTATGGTTGACTGTCAGGTCTCTCTCTTGGCAAAACACCTCTAGGGCCTCCAAATGTCTCTGCAACCCTTCCACTGAAGATGATATAAGGACTATGTCATTAGTGTATAGCAGTATCTGTATCATGAGGTCTGCTAGTAATGATCCCTCGCCTTCTAGGTGGTCGATGAAGGATGTGATCTCATCGATGTAAAGTCCGAAGAGAGTCGGTGAGAGGGGACAACCCTGCTTCACCTTGATCGTGCTTTCGATCCAATCCGATAGACCACCTGGGGCACGAACTCTGCCTCTGTCTGACTCATATAGGCTCATTACTCCCCAGATCAGTGTCTCTGGAATCTACATCTCCTGTAATCTCCTGATCATGCGGGAGCGTGAGACTGTGTCAAAGGCATTCCAAAAGTCTACGAAGCATGTGTGGACTTTCTGGTGTCTGGACCTCGTCTCCTCAATGATAGCCCTCAGAGTGAAGAAGTGATCTAGTATAGAGTGCTATCTCCTAAACCCCGCCTGCCCCTGTTGTCACCACAATGTGAATATCCTAAGTCAAAGTACAGTTGACCATTTATTTGATCATAATTAAAGAGTTTTATATGTGTTAATTATGGTCAAAGAGTTCTTAAAATGGTCAAAGAATTGACTACGGTCAAAGATACTTGACTCTCGTCAAGTAAACTTGACTTCGGTTGGGGAGACTTGGTTTATTACCAAGAGGGTTAACTACGGTTAACTAGAGAACTACAGAGCTGACTACGGTCAGAGAGTGTTGACTTCGGTCAACGAGAGCATGTGCCAAGAGGGTTAACCACGGTTAACCAAGATGTGCCAACTTCGGTTGGAGAGTTGTGCCAACTTCGGTTGGAGAGACTTGGCTATAATTAAGGCGCCTTGACCCTTGGCCAAAGCTCCTTAATTATGATCAAGAGCGTTGACTTCGGTCAACCAAAGAATAAATATATATTTTTATATTTGTTATGTGTGCACATGTATTCAGTGGGGACGCCCACCGTGACTAGAATTAGTCCACAGTGTGTTATTTGCATGCAAAGCGCTAACAATTAATAGGTGCCATGGTGGTGCACTTTAATTAATTGTTGCAGGTACTAGGAAGAGTTATTTTCCTAAGCGCTACAGGAGCCTAACAAGCATCTAGGAGGCGGTTCGCGTGACCAAGTGCTTCGAAGACTCCAAAGTTGCCCTTAGTGGCATGTAATAGGACTTAGTCTAGATTTTAGACAAGTGGCATGTTGCTAATTTGAAATGAGCTTGAAGCTCTTGTAATATGGATTCACGTTGGATTGCAGCTCTACGCTGAACTCTTGTAACAGATTCTCTCTTCAAGAAATAAAATACCTTCGCGGGGGTCCAGCCCGACATGTTGTCCTAGGCCCTAGCTGTGTGTAGAGAGAGAAAGAGAGAGAGAGCTCTTATGAGAGTGTTTCTACAGTAAATTATGAGCGTGAGGTTCCAAGAGAGAGCTAGCTATTTCATTGGTATCAGAGCCAGACTCATGGCTTTCTCAAGCGGTGACGGTCCAAAGAACCACGCTCAAGCTTTGTCCCTATCTATCTATGGACTGAGAATGTATTTGTTGTCTATTATGAACGAGGATACATTGCCAAGAGCAGACGATAGCACGAAGCCTTTGTCAGAGATTGACGACCCAATAAACACAATCGATGACAAAATGGTGAAACGCCAGGCAGCTCACGTTTAGCGCAATCACGAAATATTTGCATTGCGTGACGATGTGTTTGATGAAGGCGAATCAATTGGAGTCCATGTGCGACGGAGATGCTTGAGCAGACAATTGCTTGGCGCGTTGGGCAGAGGGCTAGAAAGGATAACCGACGCCTTCACGCGTTTTGACATGACACGCAAGCAAATCATGGCACAGTTCCGTTGCTTGACGGTGGTCGGGCTGCGCTAACAGAAGCCCCGCAACAGGACTCTAGAAGGCACAGGCGTGACGCACGACGCTGCTCAGCCAGCCAGCGGCATACGTGGCTTCTGGTGACGTGGCCAAGGTGCCAACAGGGCAGATGACGTGGCAATGACACGTAGATGATGATGTGGCAGTCAGCAGCTGACGTGGCATCCACACGTGCGATGATGACGTGGCAACGCATGCAGCTGACGTGGCCTTGACATGTGGTAGGTGCTGATGTGGCAGGGCTGACAGGAAGCTGATGTGGCACTAACACGTGGCAGATAGGCAGCTGCTGATGTGGCAGCCAGCTGGACTGCTGAGATGGCAAACCAATGGTTAGTGAAACCCTGGTTAAGTTAACTACAGCTAGTTAATTCTGGTTAGTTGAACCGGTACCTAGTTAGTTCAACCTTGGCCCAGTTAATCTGGCCTAACCAGACCAGTCTGGTTGGTATAACTAGGCTGTGACAAGTCCAGTTAGTCTAGTTGCAAACTAACCAGACCAGAGCCAGTTAGTCTGGTTAGAGTAACCAGTCAGTTACTTCATCTGGTTACTGTTCAAAAAGAAAAAGAGACTGTTTCTGCTAGCAGTTTTCACTTATCTGAGAAAGTATCTACTGTCAGAAACAGCAGAAATCAGAGGAAAAATCAGAGATTTGCAGAAAAAGAATACGCATGCCTTTGAGCAAAGAAAAGAGGGAATCAGATGCATTCTGAATGCTTTCTGCAGGAGCCAGAAAAGGGGCAATATAGTTGTTGATGCCTTGGCCACTTTGTGGGTATATGCCTTGAGCTGACAGCCCAGTACTGGCATAGATTGTGAATGCAAGACACCTCTTGTTGAGGTAATTTTTCTCTTTGAAAAGCAAAGGCAGCGTGCATCAGTTGCATACACAGTGTGTGTGAGAACCTTGCAGATCTTAGACGAGTTGTAAGAAAATGGCTCAATCACCTATCCAGTGGGATTCACAAGATAGGGATGTACATCCAAGACAGAGAAGTGTGCAGCAAACTCAGCAAGAATTTGAGCAGATGGTACGCACTCGTATACAAGAGATGGAAAATCTCAGAAAGGATCCAAGGGCTCAGCATTTGTTTCAAGCAGAAACTATGCCTAATGCAGCATATGACGTGCCAATGCCAGAGGCACTCTCTCGTGTACAGCCAAAGAAAGAGAGATCTCATAGGGGATGGTCTCATAGTAGGAAGAGATCGAGGCATCATCACTGATCTCCTAGTCCATCACCGTCTACCTCGAGTTCGACTTCTGTATCTTCGTCTTTATCAGATAAACCATCAAGGAAAAGAAGGAAACACAAGAAGTCCAGGAAGAGTAAGTCTTCCAGAGAGACCAAGGAATTCAAAGAGGGAGGTAAATCTGTCAAGTTTATGACCTACAATGGACAGTATGGTCATACAGACAAAGCATTGCAGTTCATCAGGCAGTTTGATGGTGCATTCGGTACAGAAAAGTTTTCAGAATCCTCCAAGTTAAGAATAGTCAATTTGCACTTGACAGCGACAGCTAGTGCATGGTGGAGTGCACAGACCGCAGATGGGTCAGCCCCAAAGAAGTGGAAGG
Source organism: Dipteris shenzhenensis (assembly GCF_047967505.1). Lineage (NCBI taxonomy): Eukaryota > Viridiplantae > Streptophyta > Polypodiopsida > Gleicheniales > Dipteridaceae > Dipteris > Dipteris shenzhenensis. The sequence continues at coordinate 21,520,421 of NC_141611.1, forward strand.
ATTTCAAGAAAGCCTTCTACCAGCAGTTTATGCCTAAACAATTTAGAGATCATGTTCTTCAAGATTGGGACAGTTTGCATATGGATGCAGGAGATACAGTGGATGTGTACAACCAAAAGTTTTGGGATGCTTATTTGCAGGTTGCACCTTTCAAAAAGATCTCCAAAAGAATCCAAATGAGAAAGTACAAAGCAGGTCTCAGTCCAAGAATCCAGGCAGTAGTGAATGCTTTGGGGGCAAAGAACATTCAAGACCTTATGCATTCAGCTTCAGTAGCTAGTCTTGTGCCGTTACAAGATCCATCTACAGTACTATCCTTGCATGCAGGACGTGCTGAAAGAAAGAAAACTGATTTTTTAAAATCAGAAAAGAAAGAGTACCCCAAGGTTGAAAAGAAAGGGTTTCAGCCTCAGAAGCCGAGGGGTACTCAGTTTTCAAAGTCATATAAAGGCAAATCTCCATTCACCCCTGAACAGATAGCTGAATTCCGTAGAGATGGGAAATGCTTCAAGTGCGGCAAAGAGGGATATGTGGCTGCCCAGTGCCCAGAAAAGCCTTCAACTTCGAAGGGAAAAGAGGCAGAGAAGCCACGGGGACCGCAAAAGCCAATGGCAGGAAAAATTCATGACATACTGGGTCATGTTTCAAACCTAGAAGAACGAGAATTGCTGCTATCATGGGGCAAAGTCAGAGACCAGCAAGCGCTAATTTTATTTGATCCAGGGGCTACTGATAATTTCATATCAGAGGACCTAGCCCTGAGGCTGGGAATAAAGACGGAGGAGTTGGGCAGGGCTTTGGATGCCGATCAAATGTTCTGTGGGAATCCTGTGCCAGTTACTCCCTTGATAGGGAAGCTCCGTCTTCATGTACAGAGTTATGTGGATCACGAAGACTTCTTCATTTCTCCACTGAAACATCATGAAGTAGTCTTGGGAATGCCTTGGTTTCATCGCAAGGCAGTGAAGTTGACTCTTCCTGAAAGAGTGCTGGAGTTTGTGCATAGGGGGAAAAACCAGCGTTTAGTTGCCAAGAATAAAGGGGAGACTATCCCCATTGTATCTGATGTTACATGTGGTAAAGCAATAAAGTCTACAATTTCTGCGTACATGGTTGTTGTAAAAGAAAAAGAGAATGATATGCATGCTGAAATGAATGATGCAGACAAAGATAAGTTTCAGTTTCTTGTAAACTTTAAAGATTGCTTTTCCGATGCTTTGCCAAGGGAGTTACCCCCAGAGAGACCAGAAGATCATAAGATAGAGTTAATGCCTGGTAGCGAGCCACCCAATAGGCCCCCATACAGAGTTTGTGCAACTCAGCGAGAGGAGATTATGACTCGGGTGCAGGACTTGTTGTCCAAGGGGTTGATTCAGCCCATTTCTTCTCCTTTTTGTTCCCCTATACTGCTAGTACAGAAGAAAGATGGCTCATTCCGTATTTGCGACGATTACCGCACACTGAACAAAATGACCATCAAGAATAGATTCCCTATTCCGCGCATTGATGATGTGCTGGATCAGTTAAATGGAGCTTCAGTTTTCAGCAGGATAGACTTGAAGAGTGGCTATCATCAAGTTAAGATACAACCACAAGATGTGCATAAGACAGCTTTTCGCACTACATTCGGGTTGTATGAATACTTAGTGATGCCTTTTGGGCTGACAAATGCTCCAGCCACATTCAATAGAATGATGGATCGCATCTTCCGAAAGTACAGGCATTTCACGGGTACTTTCTTTGATGATATCCTAGTCTTTTCAAAGACAGAAGAAGAGGACAGGGAACATCTTGCTTTGGTATTTCAAGAACTTCGAAATCATCACCTTTTTGCCAATAGCAAGAAAAGTGAATTTTTCTTGGAAGAGATACATTATCTGGGGCATATAATATCCAAGAATGGGATACAGATGGATCCCGCAAAGATCCGAGCCATCCAAGAATGGCCTGAGTTGAAAACTCTGCATGAAGTCCGTAGTTTTTTGGGACTTTGCTCCTATTATAGGAGATTTATCAGGCATTTTGCTGATATCGCAACTCCATTACATGACCTTACTAAGAAAAATGCAGCCTTCACATGGGGAATATCACAGAAGAAAGCATTCAATACACTCAAGGAGAAGTTGACTATAGAGCCTATTCTTGTAGTCCCGGATCTTTATCAACCTTTTGAAGTTGATTGCGATGCTTGTGGAGAGTGTGTTGGGGCTGCATTACATCAGAATGGACATGTAGTAGCCTATGAGAGCCGAAGACTGCGTGATGCTGAAAGATATCTGGGAATCTATGAGAAAGAGTTATTGGCTGTAATTCATGCCATTCATACATGGAAGCACTATCTTTTGGGTGCAGATTTTACTGTTAAAACAGATCACCAAAGTCTGAGATACTTTTTGAATCAAACCAAGCTTTCCGAGAAGCATATGAAATGGGCAAACATGTTGTCAATGTATCATTTTCAGATTGTCCATACCCCCGGAATTCGGAACAGAGTGGCGGATGCCTTGTCCCGAAGACCCCAAGTCAATAATGTGACTATTGCTTATCATCAGGACCAAGAAGGCATGAGGAAGCAATATGCTAGTGATGCAGATTTTGGTGAGATTTTACAGCAAATGCAAGGGGGGCAATCCACCAGTCATTATTCCCTGAAAGATGGGTATCTAATGAAAGATGATTGCCTATGCATCACCCAGGAGATGAGGAAAAAGATTTTGGAGGAATGCCATGCACCTCCCTATGCTGGACACAGGAATTACAACAACTCTAGCACTAGAGAGGTATTTCTTTTGGCCAGATGCGGAAAGCTATACATCAGTTTGTTACTGAATACCTAACATGTCAGAAAGTGAAGTATGATAGACGGAAGGCACCTGGCCTACTTATGCCTCTTCCCGTGCCTTAGGCACCATGGGAAAGTATTACAATGGACTTTATTTTTGATTTGCCAGGATCAAAGTCAGGGAATGATGGGATTTGGACTATCATTGATAGATTCAGCAAGCAAGCTCATTTCATTCCAGTTCGCAAAACCATAAAGGCAAATCATATGGCTAAGTTTTTCATGGCACAGATCTTTAAGCATCATGGTATGCCTAAGTCCATTGTTAGTGATCGAGATCCCAAAATGACCAGTCTATTCTGGAGAGCTTTATTTGATAACATGGGGACGAATCTCAATTTTTCTTCTTCTTTCCATCCCCAAGCAGATGGTCAAAGTGAAGTAGCAAATTCTACAGCATTGGATATGCTGAAATGCTACATGGGTGACCAAGGTTCAGACTGGGAAAAGTACCTACCATTGGTAGAGTTTGCTTACAATAATACAATACACAGCTCTACAGGGAAAGCCCCCTTTGAGGTCATTTATGGGAAGGTGATTTTGCCACCTATCCTGAGGACCAAGGATGAAATATTTGCAGCTGATCAGTTTGTAAGAGACCTCCAGACAGCTTACAGCCAAGTCCGGACAGCAATCAAAAGGTCTCAAGAGAAACATAGAAGAGCTGCAGATAAGCATAGGAGGCAATTAGATCTCAAGGAAGGGGATTGGTACTTTTGAAGTTTGAAAAAGCTAGGCTCCACAAGTTTAAAGGCAAACAGAAAGTGTATGCAAAGTTCTCTCCCAGATACTATGGCCCTTTTAGGGTTACAGAAAGAATAAATGAGGTTGCATACAAGTTATCATTGCCAAAGCATTGGAGGATTCATAATGCATTCCATGTGAGTCTTCTAAAGAAATTCCAGGGGCCAGAGCCTACAGAGCCAGTATCAAAGGATCCACCAGAAGTGGATGAGCTGGAGGAGGTCCTTCAGCCAGAGCAAATTGTGTACCATATTGTACGCAAAGGCCCTCAGGGCAAGGAGTTTTACAGGTATCTTGTAAATTTCAAGAATTATACGGCATTACATGCCAAGTGGATGGACGAAGACATGTTATCCGCTCATCCACAGATTTTGGATGTTTACAAGGAAGCTTTTCAGTTGAGGCCAACTAAATAGAAGCCGAGGGAATGTCACCACAATGTAAATACCCTGAGTCACAGTATAGTTGACCATTTATTTGATCATAATTAAAGAGTTTTATATGTGTTAATTATGGTCAAAGAGTTCTTTTAATAGTCAAAGAATTGACTACGGTCAAAGATACTTGACTCCGGTCAAGTAAACCTGACTTCGGTCAAGGAGACTTGGTTTATTACCAAGAGGGTTAACTACGGTTAACCAGAGAACTACAAAGCTGACTACGGTCAGAGAGTGTTGACTTCTGTCGACTTCGGTCAACGAGACTTAGCATGCGCCAAGAGGGTTAACCACGGTTAACCAAGATGTGCCAACTTCGGTTGGAGAGTTGTGCCAACTTCGGTTGGAGAGACTTGGCTATAATTAAGACGCCTCAACCCTTGGTCAAAGCTCCTTAATTATGATCAAGAGCATTGACTTCGGTCAACCGGAGAATAAATATATATTTTTATATTTGTTATGTGTGCACATGTATTCAGTGGGGACGCCCACCGTGACTAGAATTAGTCCACAGTGTGTTATTTGCATGCAAAGTGCTAACAATTAATGGGTGCCATGGTGGTGCGCTTTAATTAATTGTTGCAGGTACTAGGAAGAGTTATTTTCCTAAGCGCTACGGGAGCCTAACAAGCATCTAGGAGGCGGTTCGTGTGACCAAGTGCTTCGAAGAAGCCAAAGTTGCCCTTAGTGTCATGTAATAGGACTTAGTCTAGATTTTAGACAAGTGGCATGTTGCCAATTTGCAATGAGCTTGAAGCTCTTGTAATATGGATTCACGTTGGATTTTTGTATCAGGCAGCTCTACGCTGAACTCTTGTAACAGATTCTCTCTTCAAGAAATAAAATACCTTCGGGGGGGTCCAGCCCGACATGTTGTCATGGGCCCTAGCTGTGTGTAGAGAGAGAGAGAGAGAGAGAGAGCTCTTATGAGAGTGTTTCTACAGTAAATTATGAGCGTGAGGTTCCAAGAGAGAGCTAGCTATTTCACCTGCCCTAGTGCCCACTGTCCCCATGCCTCTGTATGGCTGCTGATCTCCCTCTCTAGTACCGATTCAAAAATCTTGGCCAGTGTATGGTCAATCATGAGGGTACGGTAGTTTCCAGTGTCCAAGCCAGTGGGAAGCCATGGCATATAGCATGGTTGAACATATGTGCAAGAATCAGGGCTAAGATCTCCTGCCCATGTGGGAAATGCTAAGTCCGTAGGCCCTCATAGTCATGTGCCTTCCGATTGTGTAGCCGGCAGAGCGCGGCCCTTGCATTCTGTGTGGTAAATAAGTAACAGGTAGTAAGCCTCAGCATAGAGGACATGCCAGGTGGTGCGGGTCCTCGCCTCGAAATGATCTGATGATCTCATCCATCCTGTGTGTGAGGAAGGCCCGTCTCTTGCAACATGTCAACCGTCAGAAGATCCGGTGAGCCTCAGATGGCATCAACTGACCCAAGGCTCGCTCTCGTGTGAGGTGGGCTCGCGCCCCTCTGCACTTGCCATCAAACCAAGGGTTTTGTGGCATCTTCCTATCTCACGCCCGTGTGGATTGGGTCGTGGGGAAGGATCTAGTGGCGGCGTCCTGTAATACTGAAGCAAGGGTGTCCGAGGCATGGGTAAGGTCTATATCATCTCCTAGTAGGGTTGGAAGCTCTCTGGCTAAGTGACTAACGTATACTGGGTTGAGGGCACGATCAAAGTGGATCTGGGTACGAGCAGGCGTGGCAAGAGCTCGTGCTGTGACTAGCATGGTAACTGAGATACGCAAGGCCAGATATGAGTGGTCAGCTCCGAGTGGAGGAGGGGGTACTGTGAGGTCATGTACCAGCGAAGCGAAAGCTAAAGGGCCCAACAGGTAGTCCACTATGCTTCTCCCACAACCATGTGAGAAACAAGTGAACCCTCCAGATGGCCATCTCTGAAGGCCATTGTAAATGATGAGATCGTGGACTGCGCCCAACTCAAGTAAAAATCGCCCGTATGCTGTCACATTATTCAAGGCATCTGCAGAATATCTCAAGATTCCGAGTTCTACTGCACCAGCTCCGGGACCACGTGGGGATCTCTCTCGTATGCAAAATCTAGTAAGCCCACTTGTCTATCTCCTGTCCTTGCATTAAGGTCCCCCAGAAGGAGGGTGTCACCTTGCCTCGAGAGCTCTATGGTGCCGTCATGTATCGTCTCAAAGGGGCTGTGTCTCTCTATGGTGACCTCATGAGCATATGATGACGTGTTTGGGGGGAAGTAGCATACTGCAATGAAGACCAGTCGGGTGTCTAGCAGTTGGACTCGTATCCACATATGACGTGCATGCTCCTCTTTTCGTACCGCAGATACGAATGGTCTCAAGTGTGTTTTGAAGAGGATAGCCACTCCTCCACAGCCTCGTACCCCACTATCTCTCCTCAGGTCTTTCCTATGGGCTGACTCCCAAGTGTAACCTGTCACTGTGGGCAGCCCTCTCTCTGGGCTCTCATGTGTCTCGGTGTAGAAAATAATGTTTCTATCTGTATATGTCTCTAAAAAGCCACTTGGATCGGACCAAAGAGTACCATTACAGTTCCATACAGCCATATTCAATCTGCCTAGATTTGACCACAGAGAGAGAGAGAGAGAGAGAGAGAGAGAGAGAGGGAGGGAGGGAGGGAGGGAGACTAAAACTTTTGCAGGCCTTGGATTGATAACAAGGAGCATTTCTCCTACTGATAGCAATCAGAATGTGTTGACCTGTATGCCGAGTTCTTGCAGATGGTAAGCCATGAATCATATGTAGCTAGAGTGCTCTTGGTTAGTCGTTTTCATTCTAATCACACTTGTTTATTTCAGTTCTTGTAGTTCGGAGGGCCTTCAGGGGTCGACAAAGGTGCCTTGGCCTTTTGGATAGTTCAAATGGAAAAGATGGCAGCAGGTAGGTGAAGCCTATTGTTAGCTTGTTGCACATGGTTGGATCGACTATTGCTTGGGCAAAGTCTTGATTAACTTGTTCATTTCATCGCTTGTAGCATGCCATATCCAGAAGAAAAGTTTGGTGAATTCCAGGTAGATATAGATTATTTAAAAGCAAAAGGCTACGGAAGTTCAAGCTACGAGGAACTAAGAGAGCGGCATGTTGGAATGGTCACCTCCCTATCTGTAAGCCCCCAAATGAGGAGAGCGTGGGGGAGGGAGACCTAGGGCAGGATGTGCCCAAGAGGAAAAGAAGAGAGGGGGCTGCCACATGGGCAGCACCCCACATCAAAGAACATGAAAGGTACCCGGAGCTAAACCAGGTCGGTTGGGCCAGCCAACCTGGTCTGTCCAGTCGGCCCAGATTCATACATAAAATTGCACGGATGGTGGTCGGGTTTTTGACAGGCCCCTGAGCCTATAAAAGGAGAGGCACTTGCCTCATTTCATTATCCAGCAACCAGCAGTTCCAGGGCAGAAAGGAGCAGCAGGAAGCCTACTCTCTGGGCCTATCTAAAGGAGGTGAGAGAGTGCAACAGGTGCTGCAGACTTAGCTCTAGGGAGAGGCTGGACCTTGGCTGTCTTCTAGGGCAGCAAGGTGCTGAGATCATCATACCTTCTGGAGCAGCCATTCACAAGCAAGTTGGAGCAGTGGAACAGGGACCTGTGTGCTGCAGACAAAGCTTGGCAGGGGCTGCCCACCTAGGCTGATTCACAGGCAGTAAGGTGGAGAAGAACACACTGGACGGAAAGTCTACAAACGCTCGAGGTGGAGCACGCGGACTCAAGTCTAGAGATAGCCAACACATAGGAGAAGGACCTTGTGGTTAGATAAGAGGACCACACCATTGGTGGGACTCTGGATCTATCTCTTTTGTATTGTGTCCATAGTTTTGGACGGAAATATATACTTTGGTGTCTTATATATCTAGCTGGTTCATTGTCTATTGATGAGTCTGCACACCTATTTTATGCACATAAGTGAAGAAGTTTGCGATTCCACACCCACACCACATTGTGTGAGCTCCTAGGCATTACTATAAGTCTTCCGCTGCGTGTACTCTTTGTTGGGTCATTTTCTAACATGGTATCACAGCCCAAGTAGGAGGCTCACAGGTGTGGGAGCCTAAAGGTAGGGACCTTGCTGAAGGACGACCCTAATTCAGACGCTCTAGGGAATCGACTTCCACGACTGGAGGATTGTGCCCTTGCGAGAAGGAGGGTGACTCAAGTTCAGTCAGGTGCGTTTAAAGTTCGCGGTCCAGGTTATCTGGAGATGTACTTTTGTTGCAGACCTTGCCAAAGGAAGGACGGGTTGAAACAGACCCTCAGAGCATGGTGCCTGGAAGACTCCAGGTTGTTCACTCATTATGGGGACAACTGGAAGATCGTGATGGCTGGATTGCTCGAGTTCGAAGGTGGGAACGTGATTGAAGGAGGTGGTGCCAAGAGGTGCTATCAAAGATGGACCTGTGTACCAGGATGGTGTGCGGAACCAGAACCGGACCTGGTGGAGCAGGAGCCACTGGATGAAAAGCCAGGAAAAGTTCGACACTAAAAAGTTCCAAAGGACTACGACCAGGGAGTTACTGGAGCATCTTCATCGACGTGTTGGCATTGGGCCGAGATGTGTCGGTGAGAGGGGGTGTTGGAATGGTCACCTCCCCATCTGTAAGCTCCCAAATGAGGAGAGCGTGGGGGAGGGAGACCTAGGGCAGGATGTGCCCGAGAGGAAAAGAAGAGAGGGGGCTGCCACATGGGCAGCACCCCACATCAAAGAACATGAAAGGTACCCGGAGCTAGGATGGATCTACATGGCACTGACATCAGCAATGTATGGAATTGTACGGCGTTGGAGAAGAGCCTGGCAGAGGGCAGAACCAGCAGGACAAATAGGCGCTGACATGGCAGGTCAGGAGCGCAGGTGTACAGGGCTACATGGGGCCTGGTAGAGCAGCAAATGGGGCTGCCAATGGGCAGTGGCATGCCTTATATAGGCTGGGCCCCTGCCTTGATTGGAGGGCCAAAAGCCCTGGAAGTGTGGGCCAAAGGGCCCTAGTTTTGTGAGCCCTTAAAGGTCTGGTTGGGCTGAGCCAATCAGGTCGGTTGGGCCAGCCATCCTGGTCTGTCCAGTCGGCCCAGATTGGGACAGACTGGTCGGGTTTTTGACAAGCCCCTCGGCCTATAAAAGGAGAGGCACGTGCCTCATTTCATTATCCAGCAACCAGCAGTTCCAGGGCAGAAAGAAGCAGCAAGAAGCCTACTCTCTGGGCCTATCTATAGGAGGTGAGAGAGTGCAACAGGTGCTGCAGACTTAGCTCTAGGGAGAGGCTAGACCTTGGCTGTCTTCTAGGGCAGCAAGGTGCTAAGATCATCATACCTTCTGGAGCAGCCATTCACAAGCAGGTTGGAGCAGTGGAACAGGGACCTGTGTGCTACAGACAAAGCTTGGCAGGGGCTGCCCACCTAGGCTGATTCACAGGCAGTAAGGTGGAGAAGAACACACTGGACGGAAAGTCTACAGACGCTCGACGTGGAGCACGCGGACTCAAGTCTAGAGATAGCCGGCAGATAGGAGAAGGACCTTGTGGTTAGATAAGAGGACCACACCATTGTTGGGACTCTGGATCTATCTCTTTTGTATTGTGTCCATAGATTTGGACGGAAATATATACTTTGGTGTCTTCTATATGTAGCTGGTTCATTGTCTATTGATGAGTCTGCACACCTATTTTATGCACATAAGTAAAGAAGTTTGTGATTCCACACCCACACCACACTGTGTGAGCTCCTGGGCATTACTATCAGTCTTCCGCTATGCGTACCCTCTGTTGGGTAATTTCTAACACGGCAAAGGCGCCTTGGCCTCTTGGACAACCACAGGTTTGGTGACCTTTTGTTAGATTACATTCCGTTCATGAACATCTCTGTGTTTTGTTTTGTTGTGCTGATTTGTACTGGTCAATGTTTTTCAGAGTAGATGGAGGGGATCAGTTGGAGCAGCTGATCACTTCTAATGTAGTAGGTAGTGAAGGCTATTGTTAACTTGTTGCGTATGATTGGATGGACTATTGTTTATGCAATGTCTTGATCAAACTTCTTCATGGCTCGCAGCACACTTTATCCGGAGGAAAAGTCTGGTGAATTCCAGATAATGGCAGTTCAAGCTACGAGGAACTAAGAGAGCGGCAAAGGCGCCTTGGCCTCTTGGGCGACCATAGGTTTGATGACCTCTTGTTAGATCTCGTTCCATGCATGAACATCTTTTTTTTTTTAATGTTGTGCTGATTTGTACTTGCCAATGTTTTTCAGAGTAGATGGATGGGATCATTCGGAGCAACTGATCACTTGCGAGGAATAATTTCTGTGCTGTGCTGATTTGGAGGGGATCATTCGTAGTCGTTGAACAACGCATGTAAGAGCAGTTTGAGGATGAGGAACATGGATATATCTAACAACAACACAAGATCAGAACCACTTTTTCGTCTCATTGATAATACCGTTATGCACTTTTACTGTCAATCGCTTACCTTTGAAAGCGCCACCACCCGGGCAAGATTCTTTTTGAGTAGCTCCGGTACCTATTGCTTCTCCTGAGCTATTTGGTTGGGATCGTTGAAAATCCTTCTTGCTTGTGGGGTGAGTTGTTCCCATGCCGTCTGCTTCGAAACCAAGGGAGCCGTAAATAAGCTTCGGCTACCTCCTTGGAGGGCACTAGCATATGATCCTCGAGGAACCTCCTGCATGGTTTTCCCTGGCGTGGCCTGGCGCACTGGAGTTTGCTTGGGGGCTCCATTGGGCTAGCGAGACTGGTGAGGGGCTGCGAAAGAGAGCTTTTGCATTTTGTATTCTGCTTGCCCCTTGGTTGAAGACAGGAAAACTGTTCGAAGCAGCCGTCTTATCTCGTCCGAAATCTGGCATGTTAACATCCTGAGTGTTCAGGTTTGTTCCATGATTGGTTAGCCCAATAGTCTCTAGATCTCGAGTACTAGGGGCAGATGAGAGAGTAAGACGCTACCCTATCTTCTCCGCCATTGCTAAAGAAAGCCATCGTTAATACTTAGCCATCGTTACTCTTAACCTCCTTCCATGTTAATACTTAAATGCCTCTTGAAAGACAATTGTTTTTTTAATGTCAATATTATGGGAGCTTAATATTTTGTGAGCATATAGAAATTATTTGAGGTCTTGTCGAGTAAAGTGTTACCCAATCTTATTTTACTTGACCAAAGAATACTAGGATCTCGATTTAATACATGATCTCTTACGGATAAGCTATTTGAATATGACTTCACAAGCTGAAATGTATGCTAACTTGCACACCATTTCCCTTCAAGTAATAAAAGCCATGGTAGCAAGGCAAAACTATTAGTGCGCATGTTAAAAACATACCTTGATGCTAAATTAAGGATACCAGAGTCTAGACATCAATTTCTTTTTTCGAATAGAAGTGACATGGAAATGAAGGACAATGAGGTGGATGAAGCGATGAAATAGGACTACTCTAATGTCTTAAGTAGCAAATATTAAGTGCTCTGCTTTACGAGTCTAAACTTCACACACCTTTATATCAAGAAATTCAATTACAAAAGATTCCAAAGTTTCATTCATAAAAGTATCCACAATGTTAGTTACGAAAATTTCCAAAGTGATATTTTCAAAGTATGTATCCTTGGATACATCAGGGTTAAGCTGTCCAAAAAACACGGTGGTTTCATTCCATAGTACCATCCATAAGTTTATAGCAGTCGTTTATAAGCACTTGCAAGCTTTGGTTTTACAACAACCAGATGTCCCTTCGTTCTCATCTTCAGATGCCTCTCTTACTTGTCTGGCTTCATTCTCGCCTGCTACTACTAATACATGGTCAACGTCAACCTCATCCATGCCTCCGCTTTGTGTTACACCATTCAGATCTCTTGTGTTGTTTTTGGCCATTGCTTCCCTACCTACGAGTTCAAGATTAAGAATAATTTTAGAATTGGACCAAGGTATTTGATCTCCATCTTGGCACATTGACATTCTCCTTTGCCAGTCTTTTTCTTGGTGGTCTGTCCCAATTTATTTGGGGATGTGTTCTTTCTCTTCTTCCGAGCAATGTGTCCCAGTGTCTCATTATTGTTACCTACATGAATAAAAAACAATGTCGATGATTAGGCTCTTAAAGCGAGGCAATTTGCATATGGGTCTAACCATAGAGGCAAGTCCAACTCACCGTGATCAAGAGAGGCCGTTGATCCAAGCACCCTCTCTTCAGTTTCCTTTGCCATCAATCGCATGGAACATGTTAAGGGGCTCCTCCATAAGTTTCTCTTGGCTAGTTTTTCTAGTCTATGCATGAACGAGATGTCAAAGGCAATCGTGAAAAAGGATGTTAAATTTGAGCTAGAAATATGGAGCCAAAGCAAGTAACGCGTCTCTTTCTTTGGGGTTGGAGTGTGGCTCTTTGAGGGTGTAGCCTCCTTACGCATGGATGTTGGTTTTCCTTCTTTTGGAGAGTCAGGGCTTTCATCAAGTAGGCTGTCATTGTCAATGAACCCCTCCCAAGTATTTGCATTTGCATTGATTGGGCTTCTCATGGGTGACGCCTTCTTTGGGAGGAAATAGAAGCATCTGTCAAAGCAAACAATTTGCACAATAAGTTTGCACTAGACCATCTATTCCTACAAGAAATTAATCCCATAGCATACGCTCAAAACTATATGCAAATAAACTAATATGAGAATCTAAAAATATCATAATTCCACATGTCTGTGATGGACTTGATTTTGACAATATCATATCAAAGCAGAAAAAGTCACAATAGAGTGAGGTTATTTTATTGACATGCTAATGTGTTCTATCTACATTACTAGTGGTGCTAACAATATAATAGTGGTTTCATGATACCACTTCATACAAATTGAAAATAAACACTAGTTTCCATCTTGTATTTGATTCGGTAGTGGTATTAATAATAAAATAGTAGTGCTAGGAGTCTAATACTAGTGCTACAAAGTGTAATAGTACTTTGCATCACGTGTACAAGTTGACTGACAAACAAAAAGCACTACCTTCCAACATCTGCATAGGTAGTGGTTTTAATAATATAAAAGTGGTTTCATATCAGTAGATACTACTTCAGACCAATAGAAAATAAGAAATGCTTTCAACATCTTGTATTTGATTTAATAGTGGCATTAATAATATAAGAGTACTACTTTTCAACATCTTGTTTCTCCTAAGTTTAATAGTAGTTTCTTCTCTTAAATATCACTTCATACCAATGGAAAATATTCAGAAAGATTTAATAGTGATATTAAGAACATAATTGTGATGTCAGTAGCACAATATAGGTATTACAATATGTTTCCTATGATCAACAAAGGGTACGCACAGCGGAAGACTGATAGAATAGCCCAGGAGCTCACAAAGTGTGTGTGGGGTGTGGAAAAGACAGCTCTCCAAGCTTAATAAGGATGGATACCACTTTATACCTCCACACAATATCCACCATATTGAAATGTAGCTCCCAAGTTTAATAGGGATAGATACCACTTTATAGACTGTACAACATATCGAAGGGTAGCTCTCAAAAAATAATAGGGATGGACACCACTTTATACCACTACACATAATAACCACCCGGTCCCTAATTGTGACAGCATCAATGCCAAATTAAATTTTGTGGAAACTAGTATCAAAATCATCTCTAATGTTGATCTCTCACCTCTCTTGGGAATCTTCAAGATATATCTCCCTTGTCTTCTAGACGCTATCTCTTTTGTAGAACAAGGAATCTCTTGGCTGCACTTAATGTTTAGGTAATTGTCTTGAGAAAGACACGCATGTGTGAAGAAGAATGAGTGGTATGGGTGTTTGCAAGGCAAAATTGAAAGATTTAGCACATCATCATCCTCAGATTAGGGCATACTGCAAGCAGTGCAATTGTCCGCGACGATGATGAGTACGCACATCTGTTTGTGCAACTTTGGCAATCGTGGAAACAATGAAATGCTTCCCCTTTGATGAACCATATGTTCAATGAATGCAACTTGCAATCTCATTTGTTTCATTTACGTGGTCTTCTACATGTAAGCATGTTGTACATGAGAAAAAGTAATGCAGTGAGAAATTGTGAGAGGTCTAGGGTGCACATAAATAACTCCTAATTTATCCAAGAAGCTAAATATCAAGAACAATTAGTCAAAATAGTCATCACTTGTGCTTCCTTCTTGGTCTACAGGATGTCATATGATGCTAGACCAGAAGGGTTCGTGTACTGCAATGCTGTTTGTAAGATTGCCACTTCATCTTTGAGATGCTTTAGAACAATAGCATCAATATCGACACTACAATTTTTGCTTCTTCTAAGGCCTTCTCTGATGTACATAGCCTTTCCCTGAGGCTTTTCCATCAATCCAAATACTCCCTCATTTCGATGCAGCTTACACTTTGCACTCTCCATGTTTCCACAACTCATGAATCCATAGACAACACGGCCTTCTACAATTTTTGTTACAGCAACCCAAGATATCTACCAACAAAGGTTTAGCTACGTCACCAACTTGGGCTTCTAAAATCTTCTCCACTTAATTCTTTTGGGCCTAGAGTATATGCAGTGCTAATGGATGCTCCAACAGTGCCGTTGTGGAGGCCACTGATTGGTTCACTAGTTTCATGGAACCACTTTTATAGCTTAGGCATGAAAGTGTGACAATACAAAGTGTGGAGGGAAAGACGTACATGGAAAATTTTTATTGCATTGATGATTGCAAGATGTTAACGTGATGGTTGTTTATGGCAACCTGTTAACAAGTTTTAAACAAATTCATAATCAAGTCATTCCTCAAGGCTTCACAAAACTGGTTAAATGTGTACCACCTTACCATGCATATACCCAACAATGGCACTATTTTTGGAAAGTCAGGCTCTTGGGGTAGAGTTGTAGAAAGGGATTTGGGGGGGGGGGGTCGTTGTAGTGGTTATAGACAAGATTTAAGATGTGTTTTTTTGCTCGAGATGGCCTTCTTTCTTAATTTTTTTTGAGAATTGGCTATACTTTTCCTAATTATTCCCTTATTTCACCTATTTTCCCTCATTCTTTCCTATTCTAATTTTTTGTTTAATTTCGTTTTTCCCCCTCATTTTTTCCTATTCTAATGTTTTCCATTTTTTTACTATTTATCTCTTTATATAAATATTTAAAATTTTCTATCTATGCTATAGTAAGTAAAGGACCCCCCTCCCCGCACTCTTTACCCACCCACCAACTTTTGGCTGTCTCGACCTCTCCATCGGCATGTTTCTCCATAAACCCGCACTATCATTCTTTTATGGACTTCCCCGACTGACCCCCCCTTCCCCTATTTAAAGGACCTAGCTCCCCTTCTCCTCTCCCATTACATCGTTGTTGCAGTAGTCTACTCGCAGTCAGTCTAGGTGACCTTGGCCTTACTGCCCGCTCGTGCAAACTATCTACCTCCATAACCTATACCCCCAGTGCCCCCCAACCCGCTGCACTCCTTGCCTCCCTCACTTTGTTCTTGCTCTCTGCCCCACGCACTGTACCACCAGCGCTCTCCCTACTACAGATCTTTAGAGGATAGAAGCTCCCACCCGATTGTGCTCTGTAGCCTCCAAGCCTCCTTAATCCTCGACTGTTACATTGCTTCCCGGTCCCCTCAGTGATCACTGCGGCTCCAAATGACCTGCTGCACTGCTACTCTGAATGACCTATTGCAGACTGCCCCGAATGATCAGCGCTATAGTCGCTAGACTCGCTTCTTCTAAAACTACCGCCACACGTGCTATTTCACTAGTTACTGGTCTTTATTGCGCCTTTACACACATCTCGCCTCTCGAAGATCATCAATGCATGACTCTCAGGTGTTGTAAACATACACCGACCTACACAAGAGCACTCTCTCCCTCATCAACTGCGGTCAAGGATACCCTTGTATGCCCCAATATACTAGGTGCAAGAGCTATGGACATAATGAAGAGAACTAAGACTTTTGTAAGCAAGAAAATCAAAAGATATTATTGCTAAAATAAAAGCCATACTACTACTCATATTATCTGATATTAATACAATTACCAATGCTAGCAATTGAATAGCCTAACAATCTGAATCCTATTACTGCCAATTGTTGTCGTTACCTAGTACCCACCAAGAAACTTAGACAAACATTAAAAAAAAAAGAAAGCCATCTCTCTATCATTACTTAATTATCTGTGGTATATCAAAATCTGGGCGGAGGACATCTTGTTCATGTAGTGTGTAAGGGAAGACAACTATCCAAGTCATCTTCCTCGGCTCCCAATGGACCTTCTAAGAAAACTGCCATCTTCAATATACAACTACAATATCAAAAAAGAAGTAATGAGACATATGTACAAGGTTCATAATAAAAAAGATCTAGCAAAGAAA
This sequence comes from Dipteris shenzhenensis, assembly GCF_047967505.1. Classification (NCBI taxonomy): domain Eukaryota; kingdom Viridiplantae; phylum Streptophyta; class Polypodiopsida; order Gleicheniales; family Dipteridaceae; genus Dipteris; species Dipteris shenzhenensis. Next base: position 21,536,791 of record NC_141611.1, read on the forward strand.
ATAGTGATAGCATACCTTCATATTCTCATCATCCTCCAAAATTTTATTGATCCAAAGATTAGTGCTTCTTTCCAGTCTACTTTGTGTTTTTCTTTGCTCCTTCACCTTTGGCTAAATATTCTTCTGCTCCTCCACTTTTTGCATTTTGACATTATTAAAGGTCTCATCATCCATTAGCTTTTTTCCAGGCTACTTTGTGTTTTTCTTTGCTCCTTCACCTTTGGATGAATATTCTTTTGCTCCTCCACCTTTTGTATTTTGACCTTATTAAAGGTCTCATCATCAATCTCCTCCTCATCCTCAGTGGTGGCTCTTTCCCACGACTTCCACAGGAAGAGTAGGGTATTCTCAATATGTAGGGTTTTGAGGCTTTTTGTCACCTATAGATATATTGATGTCGTCGTTTGTAGTAAAAGTGTAGCTTAGGACCTCGAGTCGTATTCTGATGAGAGACGTAGGCTTAAGTGTGGTAAGCAAACATAATGCATGCATGTGTGAAAGGGATATGCATCATCATGATTGGGATAATGAAGGCTTTTGACTTCATTGGGGGTTGAAGGGTTTAGGAGTTGTTTGAGGGTTAGAGGGAGGTTCAGGGTTTTTTAGGAGGTTCCAAGGTTTAGAAGGAGTGCTAGGGTTTAGAAGAGTTTCAGGGTTCAAAAGGAGGATCCAAGGTTTAGGGTAGAGTACATGGCGGAGAACTCGTCTCCCTCGTAGATCATGGAGGTCAAGGGTTGAGGGACTAAGGGTTTAGGGGGAGCATAGGAGTGGGAGAGGAAGAAGGTATATGAGAAGAAGGGAGGAAGAGAAGGGAAGAGAAGGGAAGAGAAGGGAGGAGGAGAGGGTGGAGAAGGGAGGAGGAGAGGGTGGAGGACAAGGAGGAGGAGGGAGGAGAAGGGAGGAGGTGGAGGGATAAGGAGAGGGAGAGGATGGGTTGCAAGGTTGGAGGAGAGGGGAGGAGGAGTTGCAAGGTTAGGACATGCTTTTGGACGTGGAGTGCAAGGAAGCATGAACACTTGGAGACAATTACTTGGAATACCGAAGGAGAACACAACGCCCCAAAGAGTGTGGGCTTCATTCCATTATCGGGTATTTATACAAGTTGGAGAGCTTCTCTCGTTGCATGTAGGAATTGTAAGACATTCTCTCTCTACATTAACTTGCATCTAGAAGTTGCATGTAGGAGTTGCAAGTTGGATCTAGGAGTTTCATGTTGCATGTAGGAGTTGCGTATAGAACTTGCATAGGACATGCATGTAGGAGTTGCATGTAGAACTCCCATGTAGGACATGCATGTAGGAATCGCATGTAGGACTTGCATGTAGAACATGCAAGTAGGATTCCTATGAGGGATTATTCCTAGCCTTATGCAAGTACTAGTGCAGCTTTACCGCTACTCTACATATACATTCTGAGCTACCTAAGACCATGTTGGCATAGAGACAATTGAGAGTGCTCTCAACGGAAGCAGAACGGAAGGGGAGAGAAAGAAACAGAGAGCCACACAAGTTTTTGGTGGGTGCAGAACACCCTAATCTTCTTTTTCATTCATTTATATATGTGTTTGAGTATTGTACATAACCGGGATAAAGGCATAGTGACCTTTAACCCCCACAACCTCCCACTTAAAGGACAATGTGCCTTTAAGGGAGAATAACCAATGAGCATACTATCCGATGCCCATCAATACACGATAATACTCAAACCGCTGACTAGGTAGACTCTTCGTTAGCATATTTGTAGGGTTATCATCTGTATGAACCTTGACAAGCTCTATGCGCTTGTCCTCAAGTACCTCCCTGATGAAATGGTACCTGACCTCAATGTGTTTGGTCTTTGCATGAAAGACCGGATTTCGTGCTAGTTGAATAGCACTCATGGAATCATTATGCAATGTCGGTACACCTGTATGAATCCCCAAATCTCCCACTAGTCGATCAAGCCATATAGCCTCCTTGCAACCCTCTGTGGCTACAACATACTCAGCCTCTGTGGTAGACAAAGCAACGCACTTCTGTGCACAAGACATCCATAACATTGCACCACTTGCAAAGGTGAACACATAACCAGAAATGGATCTCCTACTATCCACATGCCCTGGATAGTCCGAATCTATGTACCCAAGTACACGCATGTCTCCTCTACCAAAGTAGATGCACATCTTCTTGGTACCCTTCATGTACCTCATGATGCACTTAACTGCCTCCCAATGCCTCTTTCCAGGATTACCATATACCGGCTAACAACTCCCACTGCAAATGCAATATTTGGTCTAGTAGCTATCATAACATACATAAGACTCCCAACTGCTGATGCATAAGGAACCTTGGACATCATGGCCCTCTCCTCATCTGATTTGGGACTATTTGTATGACTTAGTTTCACATATGGAGGTAATGGAGTACTCACAGCCTTCCCCCCTCCAAATTGAAACGCTACAATACTTTGGTAACATACTCCTTCTGTGAAAACCAAAGGAGTTTCCTACTCCGATCACGCGTGATGCGCATACAAGAATATGACCTGCAAGTCCCGAATCCTTCATATCAAAGGCCTCATGCAACCTGCCCTTTAATGCATCTAGCTCATAAGTATTCTTGCTAGCCAATAGCATACCATCCACATATAGTGCTAGGAGTATCAGGCTATTATCCTTAGCCCTTTTAGTGTAGAGGCAGTGAACAATTTCACTCCTTATAAAACCCTGGGACCAAATGAAAGCATCAAACTTCTGATACCATTCTCTAGGTGCTTGCTTAAGACCATAGAGACTTTTCTTTAGCTTGCAAACTAAATGCTCTTTGCCCTTTTCTTCAAAGCCTTCCGGCTGCACCATGTAAATTTCCTCATGCAGATCCCCATGCAATAAAGTTGTCTTGACATCCATATGCATAAACTCCATATCCTCTGATGCCACTAGTCCAAGCATGCATCTAAGTGTGGTCATGTTCACAACCGGAGAGAATATCTCATCAAAGTCCACACCCTTCTCTTGCTTGAACCCTTTAGTGACCAAATGGGCCTTGTACCTAGGCACATCATCACCTGTGACCATCTTGTAGACCCATTTACATGGCAATGATTTCTTTCCATGTGGCAAAGAAACCAAGTCCCAAGTCTTATTCTTCATAAGTGAACTCATCTCTAATTGCATAGCATACTCCCACTTGTGTTGATCCTCGTGCATCATAGCCTCTCTGTAGCAAGAAGGCTCCCCGCAATAAGTAAGCATCACATAGTCTATCCCTGGAACAAACCTATCAGGCGGTCTAGACACTCTAAATGGTCTTCTCAAGGGCATTTCAGCTTGCTATCCCACCTACATATTAGCCACATTTGGCTCATCATTTCCACCAATAGATGATCCATCATCTACCCTTGATTGTATACCTGTGGGAGTACTTGGTGGTACTATTTCCTGCACATTTGTTGCATGGACAACTTGCTGTCTATCAACAAATGCGGGTGGATTCACATCCTGGAAAGTGATTCTCCTCATTTCCACATCCCTCATGGGTGCCTTATGCATCTTATTTTCATTGAAGGCTACATCATGGCTGCGTATGATCTTCTTTGCTTCTGGATCCCACAGACGATAGCCCATCTCTCCACTTACCATAACCCAGAAAGATGCATTTCCTAGACTTAGGATCTAGCTTCTTTCGAAGCTCTTTTGGCACATGTGCATATGCCTCACACCCAAATATATGCAAATGAGAGTAAGAGGGCTTCTTGCCACTCCATGCCTCTTCAGGAATACCACCATCCAAACTCTTACTAGGTGATCTATTGATCACATGCACTGCAGTCTTCATTGCCTCACCCAAAAACCACCAGAAAGACTTGCATTGGAAAGCATGCATTGCAACCTTTCTTGAATGGTACGGTTCATCTTTTCTGCAACTGGATTTTGCTATGGAGTATGATGGGATGTGAGCTCCCTCTTAATCCCATGTGTATCACAGAATTGGTGAAAGTCATGAGAGAGATACTCTCCACCATTGTCAATTCATAGGCATTTAATCCTATGTGTATCACAGAATTGGTGAAAGTCATGAGAGAGATACTCTCCACCATTGTCAATTCATAGGCATTTAAGCGTTCTAGCTCACTGATTCTCAACCAAGGCCAACCATTTCTGAAATACCTGGAACACATCACTCTTTCGAGCTGTAGCATAAGCCCACACTTTCCTAGTTGCATCATCAATGAATGTCACATGTATTCAGCCCTGCCTAATGACCGTGTAGGCATGGGATCACATACGTATGAATGCAGCAAATCAAGCTTTTCAAACTCTTTCTTTTCCCTTCTTTTATGGGATGATTTAGTTTGCTTCCCATAGAGACAGTGCTCACAAAATTCAAAATCAGAGAAACTCAAATGCGGTACATAACCCAAACGGCATAAGAGTTTCATCCCATTTTGGCTCATATGGCCCAACCGGCAATGCCATAAAGAAGTGCTTGGCTGCTCGGTTATTGCAATAGCATAATCAAACACCCCTGATACATGTAAGGGATACAAAGTCCCACACTTGGCACCCCTGGCCAAAAGCATAGAGCCTTTCTGAATTTTCCAACTCCCAAAACCAAAGATGGTTTAAAAACCAACATCATTCTGGAAAGTGATTCTCCTCATTTCCACATCCCTCATGGGTGCCTTATGCATCTTATTTTCATTAAAGGCTACATATGGCTACGTATGATCTTCTTTGCTTTTGGATCCCAGAGACGATAGCCCATCTGTCCACTTTCACCATAACCCAGAAAGATGCATTTCCTAGACTTAGGATCTAGCTTCTTTCGAAGCTCTTTTGGCACATGTGCATATGCCTCACACCCAAATATATGCAAATGAGAGTAAGAGGGCTTCTTGCCACTCCATGCCTCTTCAGGAATACCACCATCCAAACTCTTACTAGGTGATCTATTGATCACATGCACTGCAGTCTTCATTGCCTCACCCAAAAACCACCAGAAAGACTTGCATTGGAAAGCATGCATTGCAACCTTTCTTGAATGGTACGGTTCATCTTTTCTGCAACTGGATTTTGCTATGGAGTACGAGGGGATGTGAGCTCCCTCTTAATCCCACGTGTATCACAGAATTGGTGAAAGTCATGAGAGAGATACTCTCCACCATTGTCAGTTCGTAGGCATTTAAGCGTTCTACCTCACTGATTCTCAACCAAAGCCAGCCATTTCTGAAATACCTGGAACACATCACTCTTCCGAGCTATAGCATAAGCCCACACTTTCCTAGTTGCATCATCAATGAATGTCACATGTATTCTCAGCCCCGCCTAATGACCGTGTAGGCATGGGATCACATACGTATGAATGCACCAAATCAAGCTTTTCAAACTCTTTCTTTTCCCTTCTTTTATGGGCTGATTTAGTCTACTTCCCATAGAGACAGTGCTCACAAAATTCAAAATAAGAGAAACTCAAATGCGGTACATAACCCAAACGGCATAAGAGTTTCATCCCATTTTGGCTCATATGGCCCAACCGGCAATGCCATAAAGAAGTGCTTGGCTGCTCGGTTATTGCAACAACATAATCAAACACCCCTGATACATGTAAGGGATACAAAGTCCCACACTTGGCACCCCTGGCCAAAAGCATAGAGCCCTTCTGAATTTTCCAACTCCCAAAACCAAAGATAGTTTAAAAACCAGCATCATCTAGCTGACCCGTTGAAATGAGACTCTTGGTCAGCTTAGGCACGTCTCACATTTTTCGAAATAAATGTAGACCCATTTGCAAAAGAAAACTTTGTCACCTACTCCCACTATGTCACATGCATAATCATTTCCAAGATGCATACAACCTGTCTTTCCACTGTCATAAGTGGAGAACCATTCCCTATGGGGAGTAACATGGAATGAAGCACCAGAATCCAAAATCCAATCCTAGGAATATGCAACATCTGAACTGGTAAGCAACTCTGTAGATAAGCTAGACATGAAGAGAATGTCATTATCACTATCATGTGTGACTGCATTGATCTCCTCGATCTTCACTTTTCCTTTGTCCTCCCTTGGACTCTCTTCTTCTGATTTGCACCCCAATTTGCATTCTTTTTCTTATCCTTTTGCTCTCTTTTAAGCTTGTAGCAATCCTTTTTCATGTGGCCCTTCTTGCTACAATAGTGACACTCAATGTTCCGTGCCCTGAACTTGCTACGGGACTTTCCTCTTTCTTGAAACTTCCCCCTGGATTGTGGTTTGCCCCTTTGCACATTTAAGGTTGCATCCTACTTGTTGCCTTCCATTGACTTCCGTCTAATCTCCTCGGCCAACAAGCTACCAACCACATCATCAAAGTTCAATACTCCACTAGGTGTAGAGTTACTGATAGCACTACGGAAAGTATCCCATGAGGATGGTAATGAGCATAAGAGAAATATTGCCCTCATTTTTGCATCGAAATTCAGCTTTTGAGTTTGAAGCTGACTGAAAATGATATTAAATTCATTCAAGTGCAAAGCTATGGATACTCCCTTCTTCATGTGCAGCTCAAACAATCTCTTCATGAGATAGACTTTGTTTGAGGCAGTCTCTTTCTCATATGTAGCACACAACTTTTTCCATAAAGCTTTCGTAGTCTTTTCAGTGACTACTGTGAAATAAACTGTCTTCCCAACATGAAGTCTAATGGTAGACTTTGCCAATGCATCCAACTCATTCATTCATGTGTGGACGTAGCTGCAGGCTTAACTACAATCCCTTGCAAGGGTCTTATCTACTTCTTTTGAATAAGCACATCCCTTATCTATTCTTTCCACAAAGAAAAGTTTGTTCCATCAAACTTTTTAATGCTGAAAAACTCCTTTTCAGACATGGAAGAGGATGCCATGATGCAAATAAAGCAAAATCCCAAATGCTAGTGCCTACAAGAGAGAATCACACCAAATACCAGGTGCACCCAAATGTGTATGTCACAATAGAGTGAAATATCACCAAAACTCAAAGCTCAAAGCATCAAAAGATACACCTGACTCATGTGCATGTACTATGCATCCATATGAGCAAATTTGGCCCAAAAGAAAATGCCAACTGCAATGGCAATCCAAAATGCCAATAAGTGCCAAATGGCTCAAGCATAAACACCATCCATGGGCATATGCATCAACAATATCTCATCCAAGAGAGCATAACACTATCAGTGCATCACCAGCAATGTGTCAAATGGCTGTCCCTCAGCATAAAATAGCATCCATGTCCAAAGCGTCCATAAAAAATAACATCCCACAAGCCAATCTGGGCCTATCATCGCATCCAATAAGGATCACAATGCATCAAAATGGCCTATAAATCATCCACTGCAACCCAATGCACACTATGAATGAGCGCACATGGATCAAACTGCAACCAAAGTGATCTGCATAAGATATGCTCAAGAAATCATGGTCCCACGGCAATGACCGCTACTAAAAATAGAACCTGAGATGCCTCAAAACATGGGTGCCATTGCATAATCGGACTTAGCAAAACAATCTGTAAATATCTCTCTTCTACTGGAACTCCAAAATCCCAACCGATGAGTGAGAAATGGGAGTCAACACTTATCCACTGCCATGTGGCATAAATCTAAGGTTTCAAAACCTTAGAATGAAAAATGCATAACAAAGAGACGAAATCACATACACAAAGTTCTATAACTCTGAAAATACTCCACCGAATCACGTAAGAACTAACAGGTAGGGGTTTTTAGGCATCCGGAATGCAATGGGATAGACGGTTTTGGAAACCGTGGTCCCAATCATTGGGTCCAACACACGGATTGAAAATTTTTTTTGGAAACTGAACTATTTGTAAACTCCACCGGAGTACACATGATGAGCAACATAGAAGTTTTAGGACCTCTAAGTCCACCAGAACTGACAGATCTACAAATGGTTGCTCCAAACTTGAGTTCCAACACCCACGTAGAAAAACGTTGAAACTGACACAGTGAGTCAGAAATCCAACGAAATGATCCCAAATTCAAGAATGAAGGTGTTTCCAAGCTCCTGAAGTGAAATGGACACCAAAAGCAGGCAATGGTTGCCTCTACAAGTCAATACAGAGTCTTTGTTGTTGAATGGAATAGGGAAAAGCAAAAAAAAAGACTTTTTCTTTGAAAACACTTAACAGGCTCTCAAAACCACTTCGCAAAACCTAAGTGACTTTTCCAAAGGTTCCTTGAAGGTCTCTGCACACTCAGATGCAAGTAAAGTCACCCACAAAGCTTCCCATAAAGCTTCTCCTTCCTCCCACAGAGCTGCTGAGCTTCCAAGCATTCACGCATGCTCAGCTAGATCACCCGGGCTCTGATACTAGTTGAGAGTGCTCTCAATGGAAGCAGAACAGAAGAGGGAGAGAGAGAAACAGAGAGCCACACAAGTTTTTGGTGGGTGCAAAACAACCTAATCTTCTTTTTCATTCATTTATATATGTGTTTGAGTATTGTACATAACTGGGGTAAAGGCACAGTGACCTTTACCCCCCACAACAACATACTCCCATATCCATTTTATTACCTGTCCTCGAATCCATCTTATTACCCATCCTCGGGTTATGATTTATTATGATCACGGAGTTGGAATGCCATGCGTGTAATCCAGTGGCTATGGAACTTGTGGCATGCTAGTCGATCCTGTTGTAAAGCCTTGGCACCATACAATTTTTGCTCTATTTCCAAGAAGCCTATATCCGCCATTTGTTCAAATAGAGACATGTGGCATGCTTCTAAGAAGATGACTCTTTGATAGAGTTGGCTTGTAGTCTGAGCCTCGATCCATTCATTGGGATTGAAATTGAGTGGAGGCAAATGGCGGTCGATTTGGTTGGGCTCCATAATGCATTCCAATGTTTTGCAGAAGATAGCACTTTGGCGAAGGATGCGGTCAATGTTGCCACACATTATTTGCTCATGCTGTTGAAGCACTCAGATTACTGTGCCTTGGATGATCCATTCTACACGAGAGTATGGCTCGATCATTGGCCAAGTAATGGTGCGAGGATGTTCCATTCTACACCAGAGTATGGCTTGATCATTGGCCAATTAATGGTTCGATCCTCACCCAAAGTGTGTATGTTGGCCTCCCATTTGTGACGTCGTGGAACTGCATAGAACTTGGGATGGGTTCTGAGACATGGAGGTGTATGCAAGTACTCTTTCAAGAGAATTACATCAAAGAGCTTGGGGTGGCGCCAATCAGGTTGGGGATCCAATTTGTTGACCTAAGCTTCACTAACTTGTTGCTGACAAAGGTTGGTAGGGAATATGTCCAGGGTCCATCCACCTCAAGTTTTCATATCAGGATATTTGCTCCATAAACCCTTGACGGGGTTACTGGGAAGTGGTATCACATCAAAATCATACCCATCATTAGAATTTGCATGGGAGTGTGAATTGGATTATCTGGATCTTGATATTCAAAATCAAATATTGGGTCATTTTCTGCTAATGGTTGTAGCACAAGTAGTGTCAGAGGTGATGGCGGGGTAGGGAGAGAATCTGGGGACATGGGGGAGAAATAAGGAAGAGTGTTAGTTGTGGGAGGGGAATCAGAGGAGAGGGAGAGAAGAACTGGTAAAATGGTTTGAGCAACTTGGTAATCCTAGAGGGTAGGATTAGCAAGGGAAGGGAAGAAGTTAGGTGTGAGGGGCTCGTAAGTTTGTGATTGTTGGGTTAGTTGAAAGTGGTGAGAGGCATGAGCAAAGAGACAATGAAGGGAGTAGATGTTAGGTTGGAGCTTAGAGAAGGTTAAAAGGGTAGTAGCAGTAAGGCTAAGTGAGGTTATGAGATTGGCATAGAGAGTGGTTAGATATGGGAAGTTAGATGTGAGATAGGCCCTGTCTTCCTCCGACACTTCTTTTTGTTGGTGCGATGTAATCATCAGCTGCAAGGGTCGGATGTTGGTTATGTCATGCCTTGTAGATAATAGTGATGGCCTTTGTAGCAATGGCAACAAACCAGCAATAACCCTAAGGGGAGGACTACCCATGAGGCATAGATATGCGATGAAAGCATACGTCCCTTGAGTGCTATAAATCCGACATGTGTAGTCATGCAAAAGATATTTTTTTCATCTTCAGACAAGTCTTGGCAAATTATGCGCAGAGTTTTGGCCCCTATGGAACGTTCCCATTTGATGTTTGGATGAGCTGATATGATCATGAGTTGGTTGCTTCCATTCGATAAGCACTTGTGCTTTTAGGTGATCTTCCACTTGTAGAGTGGCCACAAGCTCTTGGTAGACCACTGTTGTGCATTGTAGTGGGACTTCATTGGTGATGTCTTCCATTGCCTCATTGTTTTGCACTAGCAATTGGAGTTCAAGCTTGGAGATGACTATCTTTTGGGATTTCATCTCATCCATTTTTTCTTTATACTTATGGTAGATGGATGTATATGCATCCTTAAGCTTTTTCATTTGCAAGGTGGCCTACGCTTGTTGAGGATAACTTCAATGGTGTTGGACCATTGGTCCAAGACGTGCTTGAGAAGTGCTGGCCTCTTTAGCAGTAGCAAGTTGGTCCTTTAAGATTCGGCAGTCCCTTATAAGCTCTTCAATGCTGAATGTGTGTGTTGCCAAAGACTATTGCATGTCTTCAAGCTTTTCTTGACAATCCTGGAGCTCTTCTTCTTTTTGGATTAGAGTGAGTCAAGTTTGTGCAAGTTCCTCCATCTACTGAGCATGTGCTAAGGTCAAGTAGTCATAGGAGGTCTGTAGGATTTTCGTAGCTTGTACTACTGCTATTAGTTGTATTTGGCTTTGGTGAAGGTTGGAGATCACATCGCTCACTGCCTTATCTTGAGCTTGGTTCATGCACACTTCTTCAACCTCTTTCTCATCTATTTGCACCCAAAGTGCCCTAACATCTATGAAAATTTCATGGAATTGTTCTTCGATGGCTGCTACTACAGTCTGTCTTCCCAATTCTCATGCATGTTCCTCCTTGGCCAAGCTAGTGAATAGTTCTAACATTTGAAGCATTTGGCTAGCCTGATGATGCAGAATGATAGATGGTGATGAGTATTGGCAATACTGCTGATAAAATTGATGCCCATGTAGCCATCCTGATGGTTCCGTAGTACTTGTTAGGGGTTGTTCCAATTGTAAGTCAATCGCTTGGGTACAATAGTCATAGTGCTGATTTGCTCCTTGTGGCTCATTGACTAGAATGGCATTGATGGGCAGTATTGGCACTGATGTAGCCTCAGGCTCTGGCTATTGTTGTTGTTGGAGATATATTAGCTGCAATTGTGTGCCAAGTTGTAGCATCTCATGGGGAAATTCCTCAATTCCTACCTCTAGAATAGGCATTTCTTCTGAGGTATTCGCATTTGCCAATGTGATAGTAGGAGAAGTTGGTGACGGCTCCCATGCTGGTGAGAAGGGAATGTCCAACTCCTCAATAGGTTTTGGTGACTGGGGAAGAGTCATTTCTCAATCCTATAGCTCTTTATTGATGATTACAGCCAATAAGTGTGGATTTTTACATTTTTGGCTTGATGAACCAGAGTTTTTTTGTGAAGAATATGAGTAAGTGCTGGATCTAGTCTTGCTTTAGCTGCCTACTCAGTAAAATAAATGTGTAGAGTGAGAGGGATTAATTCTTATCGCACTTAACCCCCAGGATTGTGGATAGGAATTGTGCTACTTCCTTGAGTCGAGGGTTAATGATGGTGCAAAGTAATATCTCGTCCCTATGGAACTTGGTGGCCTTGATGAGGAGAGGCTATATTTTTGAGAAATTTAGTGTCGACAGGTTTTGTGGGGTATTTTTCACCTTGAGGTGGGAGTGAGAAGGCCCTTTGAATTACTGTACTATCGAGGATAATGTTGAGTTGGCTCTGATGTACATATTTGCCAACCTATGCATTGCTGGATTGGTAATAATGGAGAAAGTCCCTGATGTACATGGTCATTGTAGGACTGTCTATCCTACAAGGATTTTAGGCTCTCATACAAACTGCCCAGACCCCTTTGCTCTAAGAAAGATGTTGTTGCATTGGAAAGAGAATAAGTTGATGTAGGTGGCCACACAAGTTTGAAGAACTGGGCCCCGCCATCAATGGTTGTGTAGGTTGGTGGTGACTGGGGTGGCATTTGTTCTTCTTATGCTTCCAAGTCATGCACAAAATCCTCCTCAGAGAGTTATCGCTCTGAACCACAAATGCATGTGGTCACCTTGGTTGAGAGGAGGTAGATGGCTGTGAACTTTGGAGGGGGCCTCATGGTTGAGGCCGTGGGCTCTTTCTTTTGCATCCTCTTTAGTGGTGGCATTGTTTCTAAACCTGCAGCAATGTTCATATGATGTACCATTGATCATTAGATTAGTTGGCCTGTAGGTAGGACATTTGTGTGTGTATTGTGAGAGATCTTATTTCTACACATGCTTTGAGAGTGTGGAATGAAAGTGTGTGGCACAATCATTCATGCAATCGGCTATGTGTCTAAGTGAAAGCGTGTGAGTGCACGCGACCTAGTAACTAGGTAGGGACTAACTATTTGCTTTTTTTTTTGTTGCTGGGATTTCATAGGGTAGCTAGGAGTCAGGCATCACTTTTGAGCCCTAGGTTGAAATCGAATGATGCTACCTATATGTGCGAAGACATACATATGCAAGTGAGTGCAATCTAATACTAACTAAGGAAGACTTGGGGTTCCCAAACCTTCATTTTTGTCAAGGTTGGCTTGCATATTGAAGTAGTAGCTCTTCAATCGGCTCCCGTTTATGGTTGTGTTAAATTGGACTTTCTTAGCACAACTCCGATGGGATTCATTTTTCTTACTCGATAGGATCCTGGACCTAGATACTTGAGTTTTCCCTTGTGTATTTTGGCATTGTATAACAAGACTAGGCCACCTTGCTTGATGTCTTTGGCTTTAAGCTTTCTATCAAACCATGCCTTTCTTTTGCGTTTTTCTATTGTCATGGCATGGTAGGCAACTAATCTAGTCTCTATATGCTTATCCAATTGATAGATTCTTTCTTTCAGGGATGCATGATCTCCCATGCGTTCCTCGACTGCTATGTGTAGGCTTGGTATTACAAATTCGAGTGGGACCACAGCTTCAAGGCTGTACACCAATTGAAAAGGTGTATTCCCTATACTGACCTTGAGTGTGGTTCTATATGCCCATAAGGTTGCAGTTAGTTTCTCTGCCCAATCAGAATGCTATGGTTTTACAACCTTGGTGAGGATAATGCATAATATTTTGTTGGTAAATTTGGCTTGTCCATTCCCTTGGGGGTAGTAGGGTGTGCTTTTTTCTATGGATTACCATAAAGCTAGACAAGAGTTCTTGGATAACTTCATTGAAACAATGCGTGCCACAAAATCAATCCCCCATTTTTCAAATGGTTTTTGTGCTGGATGGATGGATTCCACAAAATCAATCCCCCATTTTTCAAATGGTTTTTGTGCAACAACTGTTGTTAGGGGATTGAAGTCCTTGTGTTGTGGTTTAGTAGTCCGTTGGCATACATCACAACTTTTGACATATTCATAGGCATCTGCCCAAAGTGTTGGCCACCAGTAGCCTACGAGGAGGAATTTTCTTGATGTGGCTTCCCCTTCAGAAGTGTCCTCCTGCAATGTCTTCATGGAATTCACTAAGGATTAGCATGATCTCATGAGGCATTGCACATCTTATTAAAACATGGTCCTTGCCCATCTTGTATAGATGCCCTGTAATGAGTTGACAGGGTGCAACTTTTAAAATTAGTTTTCTAGCATCCACTACTTTCATTTCAGGGGGTGGTCTTCTTGCCATTAAGTACCCAATGATATCTGCACACCAATTTGGAATAGCATCTATCTGGAAGAGTGTGGCATCTAGCAAACCATCTTCTTCTCCAGTGGCTTCTTCTCCCAACTTGACATGAGACATGTGATCGATAATGTAGTGTTGGGCACCTTGGCGAACCACTATTTTGAAGTTGAATTCTTGAAGCAAGAGGAGCCATCTGGTTATTCCTTCTGTTGTACACAATCAGTTCACAAGATAAAGAAATGATTGATGGTCACTGTGGAAGACAAAGTCATTTGCCAACAGATAATGTCAAAATTTCTTAACACTATACACCATTTCTAAGGATTCTCTTTCTGTGGTGGTATAGTTGATCTCCGCATCATTGAGTTGTCGACTGGCAAAGTAAAATGGGTAGTCTTTGTTGAGATATTGAGCTCCACTCGTGATATGCCAGGGTGACTGTTGTGTATTTATGTCACCGACTTGTTAGCTGGAGATGCAGTTGGTACACTGCCCACGAATAATAGCTGGATGATAGCTATCCTTATCTACTCTAGTTTGTGGCTCAGTTAGTAAGCCACCTTAGTTAGTTGAGTTTGGTTTGAGACCCACATATAGGGTTCTTCTATTTTCTTTGTACTAGAGTTCTTTTGGCTTTCACAACTAAGAAGAGGAAAACTGTTTTCAGCCTCCACCTTTGTGTGTATTCCCCCATTGTGCTTGTGAGAAAGCCTCAAGTGAGACTCCTTCCCTCTCTCCCACTATCTTCACATGGTATCAGAGCCTTGTTCATGGTAAGGAGCTCAAGAAAGCAAACCAAGTTCGCAGTGTCCTGGTAAGAGGACCAGTGTTGCTTTCCTTTTTCGAGTTTGGGAGCAAATCTCTGCAAGCAGCACAGCCAGAAGTGCAAGAGTGCACTGTCTCAGATTGAGACGCCCTTCGCAGTGTGGCGAGAGCATAGAATATGCTGAGGGCGAGGGCAAAGCCCTTGGTAACTTTATTTTTCTGATTCGAGGCCATTTCGGGGCCCGTTTTGAAGGCGTAAGTTCTTCGCAGGCACTCAGAAAAAGGCCCTGTTTTTGCTGTGCGACCACTGTTCTACAGGTCGGTGAAAAGTTGCTACAGAAATTGCATCGTATGCCTGTGCGCAGAGATATTAGGAGTTGCAGAATCATCCTTATTGCCTGTTAATGCAAAATCATCATTAGGAAGTGACTGTGTGGTCAAAAACCACTTTCGTCAGGTTTGCAGATTTGCCCTTGTGAGGTAGAAGCTGTGTTTTTTGCAGTGACATAATATTTTGCAGTGTTCTGTAATGGCGTCTGATTCTCTTTCACAGATTGTCACTGAAAAGCTTAACAAGAACAACTTCCAAGCATGGAAGTTTAGAATGACGAATTTCCTTATGGGAAAGGGCTACTGGGAGTTCATTATAGGAAATGAAGAAGAACCAGTTCTTCCTAATGTTCCCAATCAACAGGAAATGCAGGCATTTAAAGGATGGCATGAGAGAGCCAGAAAAGTTATGTACTGGCTGTCTATCAGTATTTCAGATTCAATGATTGTGCATATTCAAGATGCAAGTATGCCAAAGGTGCCATGGGATACTTTGGCTAAAATGTACAGCACAAATACGCAGGCCAGGAAAATGCAGCTCAAGCAGGAGCTGCACAATGTGTAGAGAGAAAATATGAGCATCAATGACTACCACATGAAGGTGAAGAAAATTGCAGATGCACTTGCTTCCATTGGGTCGCCAGTGGATGATGACGATTTAGTTTCTGTGACCTTGAATGGTCTAGGAAAGGATTATGCACAGTTTCGGACATCCATTGCCATCCGTGAAAAATTTCCTAATTTTGAGGAGTTGATTGCTCTTCTAATTTCTGAAGAGCAGAGAAATGGTGGTGCATCTTCTTCAGGAGGAACCTCAAAAGAAACTGTCTTCTACTCAAATGCTGGAAGGGGTAGAGGCAGAGGTAGAGGAGGCCGATCTGGAGGCCGTGGTAGAAATCAGAATATGCAGCAAACTTAAGAAAACCAGTCCTATGCAGGAGGACGTGGTAACTCTAGAGGCAGGGGGAGCCAAAGAGGTCGTGGTGGATGGCAGAGAGGCCAAAATGCAAACAGTAATGTTGAATGCTACTACTGTGGTAAAATGGGGCATATGGCTAAAGACTGCTACAAAAAGCAGAATGACATTATGAATGGAAAATTGCAGCAAGGCAATTATGCATCCTCTAGTAGACAGGGTGATGACAGAAATGAGCATTTGTTTATGGTACAGCATATGACAAATTCTGTGACAAGTATAGAAGAAAGCAATGATGTGTGGTATGTTGACTCAGGTGCATCAAACCACATGACAGGTCATGCTGAATGGATGCAAGATGCAAGGAAAATGGAAAAACGAGGATTTGTGGAGACTGGTGATGATACTGCACATCCTATTGTGCAGATTGGCAAAATTCCTTTGTCTATGCAGGATGGGAAAAAGAAATACTTGTCTGATGTATTTCATGTCTCGAACATCACCAAGAACCTGGTTTCTGTTGGTCAAATGGTTGAGCAGGGCTTGCAGGTCAAATTCAATCCTCATGGATGCTTTGTTGAGGATATGAAAAATAATGGTCGCTTGATAGCAAAAGGAAAGAAGAAGGGCAGGATGTTTACACTGGATGCGGACATGCCTGAATTGAGTGCAGCAATGTTTGCACATGGGACCGGCGTAGTTGCAGATATTGATATCTGGCATAAACGCATTGGTCATGTTAATGTACAGCGACTTAAATCAATGCAGGCCCAAAATATTGTTGCAGGATTGCCTAAATTCAAGGTTGCAGAAATGCATAAGGTGTGTGAAGCCTGTCAATTTGGAAAACAGGCAAGGAAACCATTTCCTAAGCATGTTCAAGAGAGTAAAAAGCCATTGGAATTAATCCACTCTGATGTGTGGACTACTAAAGCTGCATCTATTGGAGGCTGTCACTATTTTGTCACATTTATTGATGACTTCAGCAGAAAACTTTGGGTGTATTTTATGAAAAAGAAAAGTGAAGTGTTTGGGCACTTCAAAGCTTTTAAAGCTATGGTTGAAAAAGAAACAGGCCTGCAAATAAAATGCCTAAGGTCAGATGGAGGGGGAGAGTACCTCTCAAATGAGTTTGCAAGAAGGTTCCTGCAGGAGCATGGCATAAAGCAACAATATTCATGCAGTCATACCCCACAGCAAAATGGAATTGCAGAAAGAAAAAACAGGCATATTGGAGAAGTATCTTGGGCCATGCTAAATGAAAAAGATCTACTAGATTATTATTGGGCTGAAGCAGTTGCTACAGCAGTTTATATAATGAACAGGACTCCCACTGCAGCAATACATGGCATGACGCCAGAGGAGATGTATACTGGTAGGAAACCAGACATTTCTCATTTGAAAATTTTTGGTTGCATTGCCTATGTTCATGTGCCAGATGAGTTGAGGTCCAAGTTGGATCCAAAGGCTGAGAAGTGCGTCTTTATTGGTTATTCTCTGCACAGCAGAAAGGGTATAGATGCTATAACCCTTCTACACGTAAGTTCACAGTAAGTAGAGATGTTTTTTTTAATGAGATGAGCAGCTGGTATAAACCAGTAAATGTGATGATTGATGTAGATGCACAAAATGGTAATGCTGCACAAAATTCACAGCAGCAATCACAAAATATCAGTGGACCTGCATTGTCCTCTAGTAGTGGTTCACATACTTCGCCATGGACAGGTAGATTGAGACCAGGAGAATCTCCTCAAAGCAATGCAGATAGTGGTACGCAGGTATCACGAAAAGGAAAAGAGAAGGTAGATCAGCCCATGTTTGATGTGAATGCAGGTCACTCTTATGTGGATGGTGAATCCAGTGGCTCAAAGCAGAGCATTGATGATGAGTTGGGTATTCCTTCTGTTGTTACACCTGGAGTAAGGAAGACCAGGGATGTTTTGAGAGCACCTGGAAGTGAGCCTATTTTGCGCAGGTCTACCAAGGTTAGGTATCTTGTGGATAGGCTGAAATATGATGGATTTACAGCCATTCACTATGCTTATATGGTCAAAGTGATATAGGAACCAGAACCCACTTCTTTTGAGCAAGCCATGGGAAACGAAAAATGGGAGAAAGCCATGGATGAAGAAATGGATGCCTTGGATGCAAATGCTACATGGGAATTGGTGCCTTTGCCTAAAGACAAGAATGCAATTGGCTTTAAGTGGGTTTATAAGATCAAGCACAATGCAGATGGTTCTGTGAATAGATACAAGGCAAGATTAGTTGTCAAGGGGTATGCACAGACATATGGCATTGATTATGAAGAAACTTTCAGCCCGGTTGCAAGGATGGCAACCGTAAGAGTAGCCATTGCTATGGTTGCATCAAAGGGATGGTCTTTACATCAAATGGATGTAGAGAATGCCTTCTTGCATGGTGATTTGCAAGAAGAGGTCTTTATGGAGCAGCCAGCAGGTTATGTTCATGCTATTCATCCTGAGTTTGTTTGCAGGTTGAAGAAAGCCTTGTATGGCTTGAAGCAAGCACCTAGAGCATGGTCTGACAAGATAGGACAGTATCTTGTCACTATTGGCTTTCAGATTTCCAAGGCAGATTTCTCACTCTATGTGAGAAAAACAGAGAAAGGGATTATGCTGCTTGTCATTTATGTTGATGATTTGATCATCACAGGTGATAGTGATGAAGATATCCTTCATATGAAAATGCTATTGAGGCAGAAGTTTGAGATGAAGGATTTGGGAGAGCTGCGTTATTTCTTGGGCATTGAGGTGATTAGATCACCAAGTGGGATACAGCTCTTGCAAAGGCAGTATGGATTGGACATGCTGTCCAAATATGGGATGATAGGCTGTAAGCCTATTTCAGTTCCTTTGGAGCAGAATGTGAAGCTGAGCACAGATGCAGGTGAGCTTTTGGAAGACCCTACTATGTACAGACGCATAGTAGGAAGTTTGATTTATATGACCATTACCAGGCCAGATCTAAGCTATGCTGTTGGATTGGTAAGTCAGTTTATGCAGGCCCCAAGGAAACCGCATTTGGATGCAGCTAGATGCATACTCAGGTATGTGAAGTCCACATTGCAGTATGGACTATTTTATGAGGTTGGGGTTCAGATACAGTTGCATGGATACACTGATGCTGATTGGGCTGGTAGTATTTCTGATAGACGATCTACCAGTGGATATGTGTTCTCTTTTGGGAGTGCTGCAGTCACTTGGAGTAGCAAGAAACAGCCTACAGTTGCCTTGTTGAGCACAGAGGCTGAGTACAGGGGTGCAACAATGGCTGCATGTGAGGTAGCTTGGTTGCATAAGCTACTTTATGATATGCATCAGTCTATAGATGGGCCAGTTGTCATTTATTGTGACAACATGAGCAGTATACACTTGGCAAAGAACCCAGTCTTTCATGCTAGAACAAAGCACATTGAGGTGCATTATCACTATGTGCAGGAGAAAGTGTTACTAGGTCTTATTGATCTAGTTTATGTTAGCACAGAGGATCAGGTAGCTGACATATTTATGAAAGAATTGGGCACAGAGAAGCTGCGCAAGTTCAGAGACCTGCTTGGTGTGCAGGAATTGGGATTGAGCTCGGGGGGGAGTGTTGAGATATCGAGCTCCACTCGCGATATGCCAGGGTGACTGTTGTGTATTTATGTCACCCACCGACTTGTTAGCTGGAGATGCGGTTGGTACACCGCCCACGAATAATAGCTGGATGACAGCTATCCTTATCTACTCTAGTTTGTGGCTCAGTTAGTAAGCCACCTTAGTTAGTTGAGTTTGGTTTGAGACCCACATATAGGGTTCTTCTATTTTCTTTGTACTAGAGTTCTTTTGGCTTTCACAACTAAGAAGAGGAAAACTGTTTTTAGCCTCCACCTTTGTGTGTATTCCCCCATTGTGCTTGTGAGAAAGCCTCAAGTGAGACTCCTTCCCTCTCTCCCACTATCTTCACAGTCTTTCTTATGGTCACTAGGTTGGCAAAGCACACTCTCAATTGCATACTTGGATCCATCAGTATGAACATGAAAATCAATATCCCAATTGGGAGATATAAGGATGGGTGCTGTGATTAGGCACCACTTTAAAAACTCAAAGGCTTGGTTGTACTCTTTTGTCCATAAGAATTCCACTAATCATTTGTAAAGTGGTTTGGATATATGGCAAGAAAAATCTTCTATAATAGTTGGCATGTCTCATAAGGACCTATATGCCTTTGGAATGAGGTAATTCCACGATGATTTTGATTTTGTCCATATCAGTTTAATCGCATGTTGAGAAATGATGTGTCCCAAAACAACTCCGTGGGTGACCATGAACTGGCATTTTATTGGATTTAGGGAGATGTCATACTCCCTGCATTTGATTAGAACTACTTCAAGACATTTGAAGTGGTCTTTTTTGTTCGAGTGGATGCACAAATCATCCAAGAACACCTATAGAAATTTATTCAAAAATGACTTGAAATATGTGAACATGACATTTAGGAAGTGGTTGGGGCATTACAAAGACCAAATGGCATGACTCTATAGGCAAATATACCCGATTCTATAGTAAATGCAGTTTTTTATTGGTCTGCGGGAGCAATTTGGACTTGGTTATAGCCACTAGAGCCATCCAAGAAGTTGTATATCTCTAATCTAGCCACCTTTTCCAAT
The DNA here is from genome assembly GCF_047967505.1 of Dipteris shenzhenensis. Lineage (NCBI taxonomy): Eukaryota > Viridiplantae > Streptophyta > Polypodiopsida > Gleicheniales > Dipteridaceae > Dipteris > Dipteris shenzhenensis. The sequence goes on from NC_141611.1 coordinate 21,557,253, forward strand.
ATTGTTTCTATTAAGGGTAGGCAATAGTGATCCCTGATTGTGGCGGCATTTATATTCTTTAAGTTAACGCATATTCTTAGCTTCTTGTTGCATTTAGGCACGATAACAATCGGTGAAACCCAATTAGTGTGCTCTATCTCATAGATTAATTTGGCATCTAAGAGTTTTTCCAGTTTTTCATAGACCATGGTGCCATATTTTGGATTTGTTCAGTAAGGTCCACATATCTTAGGATGGGCCCCTTCCCTAATAGGTATCATATGTACTACCACTTCTGGTGAAATTCCCTTCATTTCCTTGTATGATGGCCATGCTAGGCAGTCTTGGTATTCCATTAAGAGTGCTTTGAGATTTGTTTCATCTTTCTGTGTAAGATGTTTCCCAATGAATACCAAATTTTCTTGCTCCCCTTCAAGGGCAAGGTTTATTGTGCAAGTTTTGGTCGATCTCTCATAGATTGGAGTCTCTCCAATGCTATCGGTTTCTTGAACTTCAAATTCTCTTAGTGGTCTTGGCATTGCTATGTGGATACTACCATGTGTAGTTCTTGAAGTACTCCGACACTTCTCAAAGATCAACCTCTGATGGTGTTGAGCTAGCCTAGCATGTGCTATGGGTACTGGGGGTGGCATAGTATCATTAACCAATTTTTAAGGTTCTTGTGGACTTTCTTTTTCTGAAGTCTCTTTATTGAGCTTCATCCACACATGTGGCTTATAATTTTGAAACTTCTTACATTGGGAACTGTGGGGTACTTGTTCCACTGGCAAAGTATTCCCAAGTAAGGGTTCATTTGCTATGCATACTCCATCAAGGGACCAATTCAAGAGGAGGTGGGTCAGATCTTGAGGGAGTTGAATTGGTAAGATACAACTCAACAATCCTAGTTTGGACTCGTTTGAACTCATTGAAGTGTTCATCCTTGGATTTTCGATGATATACTCCTTCAGCTTTCTTGCTAGATCTTTTGCCTATTATTCAACTTTAAAGTTTCAACTTTGGGAAGCTCAACTACCATTAGGGCATGCAGAATGGCTAAGTCATTGTCAAAGACATGATCTTAAAATTGAGCATTCTCAGCCTCAGTTTCAAGGTCCCAAGGAAAATTTGAGTCCTTATTGGAATGGATAGGATTCAAGATCCACCATAAATAATAGCACCTCTAGATCGATTGGTTCTTCATATGTGAGTGGAGGATTTACCTGCATGACCTTAGCATCAATTTGCGAGAAGATGGGATCCCAGTGAATAGTAGTTGTCCATGGTTGCCAATGCTTGGATCCAATTATTGACATTGCTTTGTGTATTGCCCGCTATGGCATGTTGTTGCAGGGGGGCTGATTTGCTTGAGATCATCTTTGAAGAGGTTTCATCCAATGTCTACAAACGATTGGTTTTATTGCTCTTATCCCCACATTGACTCTTATTGCAGTGTCGCGATTTTGGATTGTCAGTCTATCAGTTCCCCAATCATGGAGGACTGATGCTTCATGCAACCAAGGACATCCCAGCAAGATTTGTTAGGATTTATTGGGGAGATCCACGATTGTGAATTCAAGAGAAAAGAGGACTCTTGCAACTTTTGTTGACATGCCATTCACGATTCCTAAGGGCTTTTCACGTGAATCATTTGCAAGGCGTATGTTAAAATTAGCCTTTTACATTGGTGGGAGACCCTATTCATCATAGAGCTCCTTGGATAGGACATTTACACCTACTCCACCATCCACTATGGCTTGGACTTCATCATATGCTTTATGGAGCAAAGGCACAGTGATGTTGCATATGTCATCTCTCTCACCCGTCTGCACAGGGATATCTTCTATGTCTTCCATAGGTAGAAGGGGATTTGCTAGTTCAATCCATCCTTTGAAACTCTTCTAGAGATTAGAACAATTTCGTAAAAGGATTCCAATGGGAATTGATATAGAAGTTATTAAGTAATAATAAGCTCAATGATTATTCATTATGTTCATTTTGAGTTGCTAATCTATTTTTGTACCTATCAACATGTAGTGCTAATCAATGGTGTCTGTTAAAAAGAAGAAACATCTAGTCTTTCTTTGATTCATTCAATCATAAAGAAAAAACCTTGAATTATATTCAACTCTTGGTTTAACTTCTTGTTATTTAGAATCAATGGGAATCCTTTTGCAACCCTGACCTCCATCTCCACCCAAATCTCTTGGTGTAATTGGGAGAGTGTACATCATTGTCTGAGTGATATAATTTTCATTCTCGTTTAAAGTGATATCAAGTGCTTCATGGACCAAAGAGTTCAAATCTTGATCCATTGGAACTAATTGTTTCCCAATCATTCTACTGTGTCTATAGTAAAAGATTAATATGAAATTGTGAGTGGCAATTATGTACTTAAATTTAATAGAGTTGTGCACAACCTCATAGTATACTTGGTTGGATGTTATCATGTCCCAACCATAATCCAAGAAGTCAGGAATTCTTTCAACACCATTTGCATTATAAGTGAGCATTGTCTTGCAAATCTTGATAGAAAACTTATTGAATAGATCTACAAATACCGTTATCGGCATGCAAATAGTTATTTTTTTGATTCTACTAGCAATCCCTGGCTGGAAGGATCATTGTACTTTTGTAAAAAACCTAGCTCTATATGACTCTATTACAATACCATGAGGAATTGGCCAATCAATGGTATTCCATGCTTGGAGAGCTAGTTTCTTCAACACACCATGTGTTTTGGCTTTATCTAATAGTTGGGAAAAATGATCATAGAAAAGGAAAAATTATCCAACCTGACACTTTCACTTCACAAATCTCAAAGAGGGATTGAAAAAGAAATGCTCGGTCTTGTATGTTGATCCTTGATATTTTGATAAAGAAAGCTTCTCAAAGAATGAGATCTAGTTATTGGTTTGTTGTACCTATGAAAAACTTGCAAAAATTACATTCTAGTCTGCAGCATTCTGACCAACACACAATTTTGCAAAGCATAGTTTTGTTCATTGCAAACTTCTAAAAATTAAGAGAGAGAGATTGAAAATGCATAGAGCTCACTCTTGTACCTTGCTCCAAGAGGTACTTTGAGTTACTGATTTGCCATCGCCACCAAAAACTCATAGAAGAAAACCCAATCTAGAGGTTGAAGGAATGCATACAAAGAAGTAGGGAAGAGTACTTTGGGAGGGGAGAGTAGTTTGGGAGGGAACTCATATGAGGAAGCAATGGAGAGAGAGAGAGAGAGAGAGAGAGAGAGAGAGAGAGAGAGAGAGACACTACATTGGGAGGGGAGGAGGGGAGAGTAGTTTGGGCAAAAGAATACTTTGGGAGGGTGATCTATTTTGAATAAGACATTGTCATATAGTAGAATTGTGTCAGTACCTCGACCAAATTTTTTATTTATTATTGATATTTGTACATGAATAAAATATTATTTCTTGCTTTAACGTTCCAATTTTTTTTCACATTTGTAAAAATTCCCCCACATTATGTTGGCCCTATGGCCATTAGTTGAGAGCTATTTTTCATTTTAGCCAAAAGGCCCCAAAATGAGCTCCATTTTTTCCCAATGCTACCTCTCAATTTAAATCATCTCGTGAATTCTACTTTGTCTCAAGGTTCAAATCCTTGATCGGGTCTAGATATGATGTGGAATTTCTTTGGGTCTAGCCATGGCAAGGGTGAACATGATGGATGCGGTGATGTTATTAATTAAGCTCTGTATAAACACTCTTGCCAAAGCTATTGTCTGTCATCCTCTGTGTAGGAGCCATTTGTAGAGGTGCTATGATGTTGCTCTCAGTGGACAGACAAGAGACGGGAGTCGATCTGCAAAGGCGTCTGTGTAGCTATGCTGGCTACTAGAGGAGCGCTATGTGTTGTGGGCATCGGGGAAAGTTGGATATGGCAGAATCAGTCAAGAAAGCTGGAGACCAAGTCATCGTCACAGAGCAGGCATTGTCACAAGTCATTTGAAGGAAGAAGTTGTTAAGAGCAAGCATAATTGCAGAAGGTCAGAGTGGGCATTGAGTTGCAGTCCATTGTTTATGGCTTGTTGTTAAATTCACATGTCCTTAAGAAAAGCTCAATGATGCAGCTATAACCTGCTTATAGCCAACCTCTCCATAGGTGCACATTCAACATACAATAAACAAAGCCTTAAGAATAGTGTAGTACATAGAGTGGTCCATGAAGTGAAAGTGGATGAAGTGCAAAGGAGAAGTTGGCACGATTGCGAGAAAATTAAAGGAGTTCGTGGTTTGCACAGCATATAGGGATTTTCAAACAACCACTTGATCAAAACAAGAAAACTTTTTTGTTTCTGTAGTGTGTGCATCATAGGGGATCATGACAATTGTGAGAACATTGCAACTATGAAGAGATGGGAGCAAGCTCAAGTTTTCCCTCTACGTTCATAAGTGACAAACAATGGAGAGACAAATTGTTGACTCGCCGTAGTTTGGGGAGAGTTCCGTGCTTTGCACAGGCAAAGATTCCAGAACAGGATCCTTGGTATATCGACAGCGGTGCATCATCTCATATGACAAATCATCAGGAATGGTTCATAGAGATGAACCATTAGAAGGTCAGAAAAATGTTGAAAGGATTGGTGAAAGATGTACTCTACATTCCGAAGCTTAGCAAGAACCTCTTGTTAGTAGGTCAAATGATGGAACACAACTATCAAGTCATCTTTGACGGAGATGAATGCACTATTAGAGACAATTCCAGAAGATGTCAGCTACTAGTAGGAAAAGGTATCAAGGAAGGACACTTGTACAAAATGCTAACTACAATATTAGATTTGCATGCCATGTCAGCTCAACCGCAATAGATGTTGAGATATCGAGCTCCACTCATGATATGCCAGGGTGACCGTTGTGCATTTATGTCACCGACTTGTTAGCTACAGATGCGGTTGGTACACCGCCCATGAATAATAGCTGGATGACAGCTATCTTTATGTACTCTAGTTAGTGGCTCAGTTAGTATGCCACCTAGGTTAGCTGAGTTTGGTTTGAGACCCACATATAGGTTAATTTATTCCTTTTGTACCAAGAGAGAGAGTTCTTTTGGCTTTCACAACTAAGAAGAGGAAAACTGTTTTCAGCCTCCACCTTTGTGTGTATTCCCCCATTGTGTATGTGAGAAAGCTACAAGTGAGACTCCTTACCTCTCTCCCACTCTCTTCACATGGTATCAAAGCTCGGTTTGTGGTAAGGAGCTCAAGAAAGCAAACCAAGTTCGTGGTGTCTTGGTAAGAGGATCAATGTTGCTGTCCTTTTTCGAGTTTGGGAGCAAATCTCTGCAGGTAGCACAGCTGGAAAGTGCAAGAGTGCACTGTCTCAGATTGGGATGCCCTTCGCAGTGCAACGAGAGGGTAGTATATGCTACGGGGAAGGGCAAAGCCCTTGGTGACATTAATTTTTTGATTCGAGGCCATTTTAGGGCCCGCTTTGGTTGTGGAAGTTTTCTGCAGGCACTCAGAAAAGTGCCCTGTTTTTGCTGTGCGACCATTGTTCCGTAGGTTGGTGAAAAGTTGCCGCAAAAATTGCATCATATGCCTGTGCGTAGAGATATTGGAAGGGACAAAATCATTCTTATTGCCTGTTGATGCAAAATTGTCACTAGGAAGTGATTGTGTGTCAGATACCACTTTTGTCAGTTTTGCAGATTTGCCCTTGTGAGGTAGAAGTTGTGTTTTTTGCAGTGACATAATATTTTTGTAGTGTTATGTAATGGCATCTGGCACTCTTTCACAGATAGTCACTGAAAAGCTTGACAAGAACAACTTCCAAGCATGGAAGTTTAGAATGACAAATTTCCTTAAGGGAAAAGGCTATTGGGAGTTCATTACTAGAGTTGAACAAGAACCAGTTAGTTGCAGGAATTTAAAGGATGGCATGAGAGAGCCAAAAAATTTATGTACTGGCTGTCTATCAGTATTTCAGATTCTATGATTGTGCATATTCAAGATGCAAGCACATCGAAGGAGGCATGGGATACTTTGACAAAAATGTATAGCACAAATATGCAAGCCAAGAAAATGCAGCTCAAGCAGGAGTTGCATAATATGTAGAGAGAAAATATGAGCATCAATGACTACCACATGACGGTGAAGAAGATTGCAAATGCACTAGCTTCGATTGGGTCACCAGTGGAAGATGATGATTTAGTTTCTATGACCTTGAATGGTCTAGGAAAGGATTATGCACAGTTCCAGACATCCATTTCTGTTCGTGAAAAATTTCCTAATTTTGAGGAGTTGATTGCTCTTCTAATTTCTGAAGAGCAGAGAAATGGTGGTGCATCTTCTTCAGGAGGAACTTTAAAAGAAACTATCTTCTACTCAAAAGCTGGAAGAGGTAGAGGCAGAGGTAGAGCAGGCCGATCTAGAGGCCGTGGCAGAAATCAAAATATGCAACAAATTCAAGAAAACCAGTCCTATGGAGGAGGACGTGGTAGCCTTAGAGGCAGGGGGAGCCAAAGAGCTCGTGGTGGATGGTAGAGAGGCCAAAATGCAAACAGAAATGTTGAATGCTACTACTGTGGTAAAATGGGTCATCTAAAGACTGCTACAAAAAGCAGAATGACATCATGAATGAAAAATTGCAACAAGTCAATTATGCATCCTCTAGTAGACACAGTGATGACAGAAATGAGCATTTGTTTATGGTGCAGCACATCACCAATTCTGTGACAAGTATAGAAGAAAGCAATAATGTGTGATATGTTGACTCAGGTGCATCAAACCACATGACAGGTCATGTAGAAAGGATGCAAGATGCAAAGAAAATGGAAAGACCAGAATTTGTGTGGAGACTGGTGATAATACTGCACATCCTATTGTGCAGATTGGTAAAATTCCTTTTTCTATGCAGGATGGGAAAAAGAAATACCTGTCTGATGTATTTCATGTCCCGAATATCACTAAGAACTTGGTTTTCGTTGGTCAAATGGTTGAGCAGGGCTTGCAGGTTAGATTTAATCCTCATGGATGCTTTGTTGAGGATATGAAAAATAAAGGTCGCTTGATAGCAAAAGGGAAGAAGAAGGGCAGGATGTTTACATGGGATGTGGACATGCCTGAATTGAGTGCAGCAATGTTTGCACATGGGACCGGTGTAATTGTAAATATTGATATCTGGCATAAACACATTGGTCATGTTAATGTACAGTGACTTAAATTAATGTAGGCCCAAAATATTATTGCAGGATTGCCTAAGTTCAAGGTTGCAGAAATGCATAAGATATGTGAAGCCTGTTAATTTGGAAAACAGGTGAGGAAACCATTTCCTAGACATGTTCAATAGAGTAAGAGGCCATTCGAACTAATCCACTCTGATGTGTGGAGTACTAAAGCTGCATCTATTGGAGGCTGTCATTATTTTATCACTTTTATTGATGACTATAGGAGAAAAGTTTGGGTGTATTTTATGAAAAAGAAAAGTGAAGTGTTTGGGAATTTCAAAGCTTTTAAAGCTATGGTTAAAAAAGAAACAGGCCTACAAATAAAATGCCTAAGGTCAGATGGAGGGGGAGAGTATCTCTCAAATGAGTTTGCAAGGTTCCTACAGGAGCATGGCATAAAGCAGTAATATTGATGCAGTCATACCCCACAATAAAATGGACTTGCAGAAAGGAAAAATAGGCATATTGGAGAGGTAGCTCGTGCCATGCTCAACAAAAAAGACCTGCCAGATTATTATTGGGCTGAAGTAGTTGCTACAGTAGTCTACATAATGAACAGGACTCCCACTGCAGCAATACATGGCATGACACCAGAGGAGAGGTATACTGGTAGGAAACCAGATATTTCTCATTTGAAAGTTTTTGGTTGCATTGCCTATGTTCATGGGCCAGATGAGTTGAGATCCAAAAGCTGAGAAGTGCATCTTTATTGGTTATTCTCTACAGCAGAAAGGGTATAGATGCTATAATCGTTCTACTTTAAGCGAGCAGAGATGTTTTTGATGAGATGAGCAGTTGGTATAAACTAGTAAATGTGATTGATGATGTAGATGCACAAAATGGTAATGCTGCATAGAATTTACAGTAGCAATCACAAAATATTAGTGGACTTGGAGTGTCCTCTAGTAGTGGTTCACATACTTCGCCATGGATAGGCAGAGTGAGATCAAGAGAATCTCCTCAAAGCAATGCAGATAGTTGTATGCAAGTATCATGAAAGGGAAAAGAGAAAGTAGATCAGCCCATGGTTGATGTGAATGCAGGTCACTCTTATGTGGATGGTGAATCCAGTGGCTCAGAACAGAGCCTTGATGATGAGTTGGGTATTTCTTCTATTCTTACACCTGGAGTAAGGAAGATAAGGGATGTTTTGGGAGCACCTGGTAGTGAGCCTATTTTGCACAGGTCTACCAGAGTTAAGTATCCTGTGGATAGGCTAAAATATGATGGATTTACAGCCATTGACTATGCATATATGGTCAAACTGATACATGAACCAGAACCCACTTCTTTTGAGCAAGCCATGGGAAAAGAAAAATGGGAGAAAGCCATGGATGAAGAAATGGATGACTTGGAAGCAAATGCTACATGGGAATTGGTGCTTTTGCCTAAAGACAAGAATGCAATTGGCTACAAGTGGGTCTGTAAGGTGAAGCACAATGCAGATGGTTCTGTGAGCAGATACAAGGCAAGATTAGTTGTCAAGGGGTATGCACAGACATATGGCATTGACTATCAAAAAACATTCAGTCCGGTTGCAAGGATGGCAACCGTGAGAGTAGTCATTGCTATGGCTGCATCAAAGGGATGGTCTTTACATCAGATGGATGTAAAGAATGCCTTCTTGCATGGTGATTTGCAAGAAGAGGTCTATATGGAGCAGCCACTAGGTTTGTGCATGCTGTTCATCCTGAGTTTGTTTGCAGGTTGGAGAAAGCCTTGTATGGCTTCAAGCAAGCACCTAGAGCATGGTCTGACAAGATAGGATAGTATCTTGTCACTATTGGCTTTCAGATTTCCACGGCAGATTTCTCACTTTATGTGAGAAAAACAAAGAAAGGTATTATGCTTCTTGTCATTTATGTTGATGATTTGATCATCATAGGTGATAGTGATGAAGATATCCTTCATGTGAAAATGCTAATGAAGCAGAAGTTTGAGATGAAGGATTTGGGAGAGCTGCATTACTTCTTGGGCATTGAGGTGATTAGATCCATAAGTGGGATATGGATTTTGCAGAGGCAGTATGGATTGGACATGTTGTCCAAATATGGGATGACAGGCTATAAGCCTATTTCAGTTCCTCTGGAGCAGAATGTGAAGCTGAGTGCAGATACAAGTGAGCTTCTAGAAGACCCTACTATGTTCAAATGCATAGTAAGAAGTTAGATTTATATGACTATTACCAGGCCAGATTTGAGCTATGCTGTTGGGTTGGTAAGTTAGTTTATGTAGGCTCCAAGGAAACCACATTTGGATGCAGCTAGACGCATACTGAGGTATGTGAAGTCCACATTGCACTATGGACTAATTTATGAGACTGGGGTTCAGATACAGTTGCGTGGAGAAATAGCCTACAGTTGCCTTGTCAAGCATAGAGGCTGAGTATAGGGGTGTTGCAATGGTTGCATGTGAGGTAGCTTGGTTGCGTAAGCTACTTTATGATATGCATCAGTCTATAGATGGGAAAATTGCAATTTATTGTGACAACATGAGCAGTATACACTTGGCAAATAACCGAGTCTCTCATGCTAGAACAAAGCACATTGAGGTGCATTATCACTATGTGCAGGAGAAGGTTCTAGTAGGTTTTATTGATCTAGTTTATGTCAGCACAGAGGATCAGGTAGCTGACATATTCACAAAGGCATTAGGTGTAGAGAAGTTGTGCAAGTTGAGAGACCTGCTTGGTGTGTAGGAATTGGGATTGAGCTCGAGGGGGAGTGTTGAGATATCGAGCTCCACTCGTGATATGCCAAGGTGACCGTTGTGCATTTATGTCACCGACTTGTTAGTTGCAGATGCGGTTGGTACACTGCCCATGAATAATAGCTAGATGATAGCAATCTTTATGTACTCTAGTTAGTGGCTTAGTTAGTATGCCACCTAGGTTAGCTGAGTTTGGTTTGAGACCCACATATAGGGTTCATCTATGCCTTTTGTACTAAGAGAGAGAGTTCTTTTGGCTTTCACAACTAAGAAGAGGAAAACTGATTTTAGCCTCCACCTTTGTGTGTATTCCCCCCTTGTGTATGTGAGAAAGCTACAAGTGACACTCCTTACTTCTCTCCCACTCTCTTTACAACGGATGCCACTATCTACATAATGGCACAAGAGATATGGCAATATTAATTTCAAGAGCTTACTAGATCTCAAGAATTAGAATATTGCAATCGGGATTCCGAAGCTACAGTTTCTTGGAAAAGTTTGCAAAGCATGCTGCTTCGGCTTCGGTAGAAGCACCTCTTGAGCAAGAATTCATCGACGACTACAACAAATATTGTTGGGTCTACTTTCTCAAAGAGAAATCTGAAGTGTTTTCCAAATTTCAAGAATTCAAAGCCATGGTAGAAAATGAGATAGTCAAAAAGATCAAAGTCATGAGATCAGATAGAGGAGGTGAACACATGTCTTCAGCATTCATGAACTTTTGCAGAAGTCACAGCATTCAAAGACAATTCACTTGTGCAGATACTCCTCAGCAGAATGCAAGAGCTGAAAGGAAGAATGGTACTTCAGGAAACAGTGCTAGAGCAATGCTTAGTGAGAAGCATCTTCCGAATTAATGAAGCATTCACTGGACACAAGCCACACATTGGGCATCTCCGCATATTTGGTTGCATAGCATATGCCCACATACATGATGATCATTGCAAGAAATTGGATGCAAAGTCATGCAAATGCATCATGGTTGGATACAGTGAAGAAAGCAAAGCATACAAGTTGTATGATCCCATCAACTGCAAGGTCATGAACTCCAGAGATGTAATCTTTGATGAGGAATTATAATAAAAAACCTCTAACACATAGGAGATAGACGCATTGATTTCACAATCATCTACAGAAAAGGTTGATGAAGAAGAGAAAGAATTATTAGAAACACCCCAAGCAGAGCCACAACAACTCAGACGGTCTACTAGGAAAGCAAACCTCTAGCCAGATTGACATACACTCAGAAAGGCAAAGCAATTCAGGTTGAAACCACCAACTATGCTCTTATGACTACCATCATGGCTACAAAAGATGGAAAACTCCTAATGAATGAAGAAATGGATGCTTTGTATAAGAATGATACTTGGGAATTATGCGACCTTCCACTAGGAAAGAAGGCCATAGCACAAAGTGAAGTACAATCAAGATGGAAGTATTCAAAGATGCAAAGCCAAACTAGTTGCAAAAGGATTTGCACAACAATATGGTCGGGATTATGATGAGACTTATGCTCTAGTAGCATAGATGGATTCCATGCGGTTTTTGATATCACTAGCGACACTCAACAGATGGAATGTGTATCAGCTTGATGTCAAGAATGCATTTCTCAAAGGTTACCTAGACAAGGAAGTCTGCATGCAACAACCAGTAGGATATGTTGAACTAGGAAACAAGAATAAGGTTTGCCATCTCAAGCAAAGTCTCTACGGCTTAAAGCAAGTGCCCAAAAGTTGGTACAGTAGAATCGATAAGTATTTTGCTGATTTGAAATACATGAAATCCAATGCAGATCATACTCTCTACTACAAAGTTGAAGGGGAAGACAATACTTTTGCACTTTTGCATGTAGATGATTTGATTGTGACCAGAAGCAAGGATAGCTTCATCAAATAACTAAAACAAGACTTATTTGCTGTAGAGTTTGACATGAAAGATCTTGGACTTATGCACTATGGTCTTGGAATTGAGTTTTGGAGAGATTCAGACAACACCTTTATGAGTCAACTGAAATATGCTGACAGTCTCCTAAAGAAGTTTCATATGGCAGATTGCAAGATGTTAGCCACTCCCATGGAACAGAGTTTGAAACTTACAAAAGATTCATAAAAGCCTACAATCAATGACAGGTACTACAAGCAGCTCATCGGATCTCTTATATATATGAATCACACAGCCATGTATTTGTTATGCAGTAAGCTCACTAACACAGTTTATGGCAAATCCAAAATAGTCTCACTCGAATGCATCCAAAAGAGTCTTGAGATACATCAGAGGTATAAGATAGTTTGGGATAGAATAGAAAGAAAGTCATCCACGGTTACATGGATACTGTGAAGTGACAATGCTGGAGATCATGAGACCAGGAGGTCCACACAGGGATATGCAATTTTCCTTGGTCAAGGTGCTATATCATGGTTGTCAAACAAACAACCAACTATTTCTTTGTCTTTGATTGAAGTAGAATATAGAGCACTCACTACAGGTGCATGTGAGGCTATATGGCTAAGAAGACCATTGTCAAAAATAGATTACTTTGATGAGTCAAAGCCTGAGTCAAAGCCAACAACAATATACCATGATAATCAGTCAAGCATTGGCCAAGAATCTAGTATATCACTTTAGAACAAAGCACATTGATGTCAAAGAGCACTTCATTAGAGAAAGAGTGTTACTTGGTGACATCACACATAGCATTGTGATAGCAAAGAGAATGTTACAGACATCTTTACCAAACCACTTGGTAAAGATCTTTTCGAGAGACACCGACTAGCTCTTGGTTTGACGTAGAGGAAGGACATCGGTCCATAAGAACTCCACTAATAATTTGTAAAGTGGTCTAGCTATCATGGTATACCGCAATATAAATCTTCTATAATAGCTTGAATGTCCCATAAAGACCTGTACACCTTTGGAATTTGTAGGAGGAGGAAATTCCATGATAATTTTGATTTTGTCCATGTCAGTTGCAATCCCATGTTGAGAGACAATGTGTCCCAAAACAACTCCGTGGGTGACCATGAACTAGCATTTTGTTGGATTTAGGGAGATGCCATACTCCTTGCATTTGATTAGTACCTCTTCAAGACATTTGAAGTGGTCCTGTTTGTTTGAATGGATGCACAAATCATCCAAGAACACCTGTAAAAACTTATTCATTGGAATGTGGTCGGGGCATTACAAAGGCCAAATGGCATGACTCTATATGCAAAAATACCCCATTCTATAGCAAATGATGTTTTTGATTGGTCTTGAGGATTAATTTGCACTTGGTTATAGCCACTGAAGCCATCCAAGAAGCTATATATTTCGGATCCTGCTACCTTTTCCAACACTATTTTTGTTAAGGGTAGGGGATAGTGATCCCTAATTGTGGCGGCATTCACATTTTTTAAGTTTACGCATATTCTGAGCTTCTTGTTGCATTTAGGTACAATGACAATGGGTGAAACCCAATCAGTGTGCTCTATATCGTAGATGAATCTGGCATCTAGTAGTTTTTCCAGCTCGTCATAAACCATGGTGCCATATTTATGATTTGTGTGATAAGGTCCACATACCTTAGAGTGAGCACCTTCCCTTATAGGTATCGTGTGTACTACCACTTCTAGTGAAATTCCTTTCATCTCTTTGTATGACCATGCTAGGCAGTCATGGTATTCCATTAGGAGTTCTTTGAGTTTGGTTTCATCTTCTTGATGAAGTTGTTTCCCAATTAAAGCCAAATTTTCTTCCTCCCCTTCAAGGGTGAGGTTTATTGTGCATGGTTTTGCTGGGCCCTCATAGATTGAAGTTTCTCCAATGCTATCGGTTTCTTGAACTTCAGATTCTCTGAGTGGTCTTGGCATTGCTATTGGCGCACTGCCACTTGTATAATTCTTGAAGTATTATGGCACTTCTCGAAGATCGGCCTCTGATGGGGTTGAACTAGCCTGACATATGTCGTTCATAGGTGGAGTGGGATTTGCGAGTTCAATCCATCCTTTGGAACTCTCCCAAAGATTGGGACAGTTTCGTAGGAGGATTCCGATGGGAATTGACACAGGGCAACTCAGGATGCTAGAGAGTGCTGCTCCTTCAAGTTGACGTGGTGGTACATTCTGTTGTGGAGTCTGTTGTTGGAATAGAGGCTCAAGTATAGTATCATTACTTTGTGGGGCCAAGTCATGGATTGAGTCTTGAGCTTGTTTCTCAGCCTCAAATTGAGCTTGTTTCCCAGCCTCAAATTGGGCTTGTTCCTTCTGTACCCATTGTTGAAGTGCCCGACAGTGAGCCTTCTCCACCTCTACACTTGGGTATAGAGCTTCTTTTATTGAGGCTCGGGAGTTGATGTGGATGAACTTGGCTGCTTGGCGGAGGTGGAGGCACTTGTGCTTTCTTTTTCAGAAGTCGCTTTGGTTGGATTGGAATGTTCGGGTCCTTGGTGGCCTCTTTCTGTTGGCGTGTAATTACATTGACAGGTTGTGACTTTACACTTGCCGGACCCAGACTTTGATGGGCCACCCCAATGATGTCGATGGGGATGTCAGGCTTAACCTCTGTTTGTTCTAGGATCTTATTTTTCATGGGACAATCCATGCACGCATGTCCTATGCCACAATCTCTGCAGAGTGGTTGGAAAGTAGCTGGGCTACCACGATGAGGGCACTCTGCGATCTGGTGATTTTCTCCACAACCGTAGCACTTGATTGGTGCTCGAAATTAGATAGTTGCTAAAATAAGGATTTGTCAATCTATTATTGTTTTGTTTTGATTGTGTTTTTTTGCTAGCTCACTTTTTCTTGCTCGCTTTTTTTGGTTTGCTCACTTTTCCTCCCTCGCTTTTTTGTAATCCTCCATAACCCCCAACTCACTAGCCCCCTTCCCTCCCCATTATTATCGAATCTCTACCATCTAGATCTGATCCATTGCTCTCGACATGGCCCCCTAACCCCCACTGTCAACTCCTTGTCTACCTTACAGCAACTCTCCTTCAATCACAATCATTTTACCTTGTCTCTCCCACCTAAAATCGCTTATATCCCAACCTCGATGCTTCGCACAACCAATTAACAGGTAGCTTGCTACCGGCACTTGGAAATTTTGCCAAACTCACACCCTCTCCAATAATTTCATTAGCAACAATATCCAAATAGCCAAACTGAACTCTACCAATCTCAGAACTCTCAACCTAGATTACAACCAGTAGTAGCTTGGAGGTGCACTATCTTCAGATCAGAGATTGGCAAGCTGAGCAATCTCTTGGTTTTGCGGCTATCAGGGAACCATTTTACACATGCGATGCTAGCTCAAATAAAATATTGCACCCACTCGACACACATGTCTTGATGACAACTTCCTAGATGACTTAATCCCACTTTTAAGGTATTTGTCTGTAGCAAACAACAGGCCACAAGGGCCTTTCCCTCTGCAGGTATCCTCAATGGTAGTTCTCTTTTTGTTTTCTCTCTTTCAAGGAATCAACTATCAGAAGACATTCTATGGACGGTGGGAAGCTTGACCAGTTTAAAGGTTTGCTTCTAGACAACAATGCATTATTTGGATTCATTTCTTCAATGATCGAATGTTTGTAGCATCTAAAAGTTCTCGATCTCTCAAATAATAGGTTAGTTGGTTCCATTCCGTGGCATGACTCAGATAAGTTCTCATCAACCAGCTTGATATTGGTCTATCCTTACTTTTGCTTGGTTTGTATTTTCCTCCTTGCAAATTTTTTGTGGCACCACCTACTTACATAGAAAATAGTTAGATTCCCAAAAATGTTTTAATGATCCATTAGTGCTTGTGGTGTTTTGCCAACATCTATATCATGTCTTGAAATATCCACATGGGGAGTGTCCTACCATGGGCTATTTTCCTATATGTATTTCATTTTCAATCTCTCCATTTTAAAGATGACCCAAAAAAATGGAGTATTAGCTGCCAAAAAACAAATTTGTTAGCTGTGTTGACTCTGTGCCAACATGAACTTATGTAGAAAGAGAATGTGATACAACTTTGTGTTACAACTTTGTGGTACAACTTTGTGATACAAGGGAAACAAGACAACACCCAAAGACACTCTTGAAAGAGAAGAGGGAGCTTGTATTCCAAACTTGTGCCTACAATAATGAAGACCAAAGTCAACCATTTATCCTTTTATACAAGTCACCTTTTGAAGGGAGGGACAACCCTTTTCCTTATACCACTCTCCCTTGTTTCTCTTTTGTTACCACCACTTGGGCCCATATGACGCCAAGGCATTCTCTCAACCTCCTTCAATCTTCAAATGGCTCTTGTGTTATCTTTATATGGGATTCAAATTGCTATTGTGTTATCCTTGCCAATTTAGATGGTCCCGGTGCCTGCCTTTGTCTTAAGCCATTTGAGGATCAAAATTCAAATGGTGAGGTCGATGTTGAGCCATTTACAGATCCAAACCCATATGGCCGGATCCATCGTTATTCTCCATGGCTGTGGCTGTTAACATGCCACCCTTCCTGTTGTTGCGGAGCCGCCCTCAGGTCAGTCGTGCTGGAGGAGGTAGGTGTAGAGGACTGTCAGAGGACTGCATAGTGGTCCAATTGGCACGAGGGGTGATCCAAGTGAAATACAAGCGGAACCATGCATGTCCTCAAACCTGTGAATGTGATGGCCATGGAGGTTGCAGACTCGAAGGTAGAGGTAGAGTTCTTGAAACTGAGAGGGGCCAATGTTAGGGTTGAAGACAATTGGATTGTTGAGATTATGGAGCTTGTCGTCAATTGGGTGACTGTGGGTGGGGAGATCATGGAGGAGCAAGAGGATGAGGCGGTTGAAGTGGATTACTGCAACGACCATGGGGTCAAGAACAGAGCCATAGGTGTTGTTGAATGATTGGAGGCAGAAGCAAAGTTCCTCTTGAGTCAAGAAAAAGAAATGACTCTACCACTATCGCCAAAACCTCTTGAGGATATGGACACCCTCCTGTCACCTATGTGGGAGCAATCACAATTGCCTCCTCATGCCACATTTCCAAATGAGGATGCCCTAAAGAATCAACTACCTCCGATGGAGATAGGGCATGAGGAATTGACATAGGAGATGCTACAGCTTGGTGCATAGTTGCAACCAATAGATCTCTATCAGTAGTGGCTACATTGGTACAAGCATACCCCGTCAACTTCATGGAATTCAATGAGCCACAAGGAAATCTACTACAAGATCAACAACAAGACTATTCCACCAAAGTGTATGAACTACAGGAAGTCATCGACGTCAATGGGATCCTAGTTGCGGCCTTGCCCTTGGAGCTTGGATCGGAGTGCTCAATTCGATGCTGTTTGCATAGGAATTCTTGCACATGTCTATCTTCATATTAGGCATGCAATGGGTTGTCAAGGGGTGGTTGAGCGGAGCATGTAGTAGGCTGTCAAGGGGTGGCTGAGCGGGGCGACTGGCAAGGGCATCAATTGGTTCTATACTTGGTCACTTGGGTACGGCCACTCTCTCTTCCTCATCGACTGGCACGGGTCCTGTGGTGGCTGCTTTGTCGACTAGCCCATTTCCAATTGGCAATTACTGCTGCAGCATATGGTAGAGCATTGGCATGTAGAGCATGGGGTTTTCAAGGACTTCACTGTGCGGCTTGAGGTCCTCCTACATCTGGATGCAGAAGTAGTCCACCCAATTGGTGACTTGTGGCACTTCCAATCATGTGAAGATGTTGGGCACAATGGATTGGTGGTGGTCCGTATGCTTGACCTAGGTCAGCCACCACTAGAGCACGCATGCCAATTTCTCCAACGTTGGCTTGGTGATCTTGGAGAAGTGGATGCGGCGCTTGCTCTTCTTCCATTCGTAGTTGCAGATCTGGCCGAGGGCTTCGTGCATCTTTTTCCTTTGAGAGTACTTCTCTCCGTCGATGATGGGGAGGCCAAAGGTAGCATGCACCACATCCACGTTAAGGTGGTAGAAGTGGGGGGTTCCTATTGTGTCGCGCAAGATGCCGGCGTCGGTGTTCAAGTTGTACTCGAGTTGTAGGCTTGGAGGAATGCCCCGAGTAGCTTCATGTCCGAGTGACAAGGGAGGTGGGGTCTGCCACGGATCCAAAACATGTCAGTGCTAGGGAGGCTTGAACCTCTAGCTCCTTGAGGGCTTGATATGTGGCCACGTTGTGGTTGTGGAGGGTGTGGTCATTCCCCTCATAGGTGTATCAAGAGTGGATGGCGGCGGGCATATCCGTTGAGTTGTTGCAGCTAGACTTCTCCAAGCGATGAGTGCATCTAGCACAATCTTGTACTCCCCTTGCATTGGGGCAGGAGTGTGCTTTTTGGATATCTTGGAGGGAGTGGTTATAGCTCCTGATGGTGGATATTGAGTGGTGTGCTGTGTCAAGATCTCTTCCTCTGTTTGTAGGTCCTATACTGGAATGTCAGAGGGCATTCAGATTCTCCTTGAGGGTGTACTCTAGGATTTGGAAGGGATGGTGGGCTATGGATTTGGGGGGTGGAGCTCAGTCTCGAATTCAAAGAATTCATTCTCAGGATCCATGGAAAAAAAGGTGGGTAGTTGCATGAGAAGAGAGTTGGTGAAATTTGACAAAGTTTTACTGTTTTTGCTAAGGCAGCAACCCGAGGGATAGGGGGGCCTTTTATAGTTTTTGTTATCCCTACGGCTAGACGAATAGCATAAGGCAATGGGTCATGGGGATATGATAGTAGAAAGGTGACATCCGTGGGGATAGCAAAAAGATGACGGCCATGGGGATACCAGTTGTTTAATTTTGTGTGAAAGAGAGTGGGGGTGAGGAAGAAGGGGGGGGGGGGGGGAGTGAAAAGGGTAGCTTGAGGAAGAAGGGACAAAAAGAAAAAATGAAAAAGGAGGGGGTTGTGGATGCTGAGGGCATCGTGCGAAGGGAAAAACAAGGTGAACAGGCTAGGTGTCAAACGGAATTGTGAGGTCAACGTGCAAGGATGCAAAATATGAAGATAATGCACAAGAGACATACTAGCCGTATTCACCTAATGCTGACTATAAATGTGTGGGTGCATTGACATGCCAGGGACTTGTAAGCTGCTGGTGCATATGGTGGTGATATGCCTATAGTACAGACTCATCTAGACATGGACTTGATGATTATGTGGAATGCAATGGAGACGAATGCTGAGTAGCCGGATATAGTGTCATCAGCCAAGTAGAGCACGTGTTGAGCTTGCGCCTCATCCTGGTTTCCAAGGGTGTATTGGCGCTGTGGCATTCACTCTGATGGAACTCTTTTGAGGTAGGGTACGTGGGTTCTTGTGTGGCTATAACTAGTGCAAAAGTAGGTTCTTGTGGTACTGTGACCCTTGTAGTAGGCAGGTTATGTTCAGGTAGCACTACAAGTGCTCTATTGAGTAAGACATCCTTTGATGGTGTGCGCACAAGCTAGGAGGACGGTTCTTGTGTAACTACCCCCTTTTTAGGGGTCAGTTCTTGTGTTGCTTCCTCGATGACCCGGGCGACCTTCTCATTGATTTACACTATTTATGGAATCATGGCACTCTGGGGGCTTGGGTACCTGTTCGTTTTGCAATAGGCTCGAGGGTAGGTTCTTGTGTTACTACATTCTAAACCCCAATGAGTTGGGATCGCGTATTCTGTGCCGTCAGAAGTTTTCTCGACCCAAGCGGCTTGTTCGTGCCTTGGTAATAGCCCTGAGCTTCCAAGAGATTTGTGGCAACCCACCGCTTGTGGGGCTGCTATGCTTGGAGGGGTGAATTTGGTCCTGGCAATTGAGCCGATTGGCGATGTCAAGCTCTTCCCTTAGATGGGGTTGCCCGTGTCGGTGTAGGCCAAGAAGGGATCGGAGACCCTTCCCCTACTTTGGTACTTTTGGGCCATCGACTACTGTTGAAGTGGCATTGTGCATAGAGAATGGCTTCTTTCACCTGTTGTTCATGGCACTTCTAGGTGAGCGATAGGGGTGGTGGAGTAGCTTGCAACATGACTCTACTGTCATTGTGATTAGAACTTTGTACAGTCCGGGCCAAGACTTCCTTTTGAGGGTCGAGTTCAGGAGTGCTAGAGGTTGCTGGGACCTTGGAATCGCCTTCGTTTAAAATTTCTTTGCCTTTGGTGGGTGGTGGTACTGGGGGGGGTGGGATGAAGTTCACGAAGTGGAATTACTGTAGTCCTCCCCCCATTTGTGAGAGATGCTGTTCTAGCCCTCCAGTCGATTTGGTAATTTATGGCCTAGCACCAGGTTCTTCCCAATATCATCTATTCGTGGGTCACCTCTGTGGGGAGAACATAAAAATGAACCTCTACTTCCTAGCAAACAACCATTAGTTTCAAGTCCATATATCCTAATGTGCTTAAGAGTTGACCGTTGATGGCGAGGACTGAAGCCATAGTAAGGTTTAGGGGTACCTGTAGAGTTTCCCATACTTTGTGGGAGATGAAGTTATGGCTCGCTCCTGGATCCACGAGTGCCTGGATGGTAAGCTAGGACCATGAAATTGGACATTCAAGCTAGTAGATCTACCATTAATTCATCAATCAATCAAGCCTTAAGCAAGGCCAATTTATTACATTGTTTGATCTTGGCATTACGTGCCTTGGCTTCTTCGATGGCCTGACGTTTCATCTGGGCCACCTCAACCTTAAGCTCCTTTTCCCTATGGACGGTTTGCAGGGTGAGAGGGCCGTAGTCTTCTCAATTTGCTCCCGTTAAGGTAGCCATCCATTTCTAATCCATCCTGAGTAGCTATTCGGCATGCCCCTTGTGGAGTAATCTCCACCATGCGGTAGGACCCATGCCTCTATATTTTAAGTTTACGTTTGGTGTTGTGGATGCTATAGAGGAGTGTGAGATATCCTTCCTTGAGGTCCTTGTTTTTGAGGTTGTGGTAGAACCATTTTTTGAGGTTGCATTAGAACCATTTTTTGCGCCATGCCTTCTCCACCCAGAGGCAATATGATGCACACAATCTTGTCTCGTCTAGCTCTTCGAGATCGATTAAGCACTCTGCCAAGGCATTTTTGGTGAGCCTTTCCTTGACTATAATGCAAAGGCTAGGCACTGCATATTCCATTGGCATAACTGCTTCCACCCGAAAGGCTAGGTTGAAGGGGGTGCAATTCGTGGCCAATTTGTAAGATGTTTGGTGGCCCACAAGGCTACAATGAGCTTGTGCTCCAAGTCAGTACAATCGGCTTCGATAGTGCAAGTTATAATCTTGCAGGTACGTTTTGTTTGAGCTCTCAGCCAGGCCATTTGCCCTGGGGTAGTATGGCATCTACTTTCTATGTATGATCATGAATTCACTAGTCAGGATCGCTATAGTTTCATTGAGGAAATGAGTTCCTCGGTCACTAACTAATTCTAAGGCACACCCAAATTGTGCAATGACTTGCTTGTATACTTAGCTGTGGATCACGCATTGGCTTTTCTTGCGGCTCTCCCTTCCACCCATTTGGTGAAATAATATGTGGTGGCCAAGATAATGTATATGGCCCCTGTTCCTTTAGCTGCTAGGCTTATCGGTCCAATAAAGTCTATGCCCCAGTTCTCAAAGGGCTGATTGGTTAATATTCCCATTAGAGACATCATGTCCATTTTATGTGGGATTTGCACTCTTTGGTAGGGGTCGCATTGCTTGATAAACTCAGTTGCATCTCTGAAGAGAGTCGGCCACCAAAGATCGACGTGCAACACTTTACGTGCCATAATGTCAGTGGTGGTGGTCACCCCCTACTATATCATGGAATGTGCTTCTTCAAGCACACCGAGGTATTCGTGCTCGCGCATGCATCTATGCATGCTTCCCATGCAGTATAGCTAGCCTTCAATTAACTGATATGCTATTGCGTCCTTGATGAGTTCATGGGATCTGTCCCTCTTGAGGGCTTTACAACCCCTTTGCCAAGTAGTGGCCTATTTCGGCTGCCCATTCCAAAATTATGTCAATGAGGAATAAGGGAGCATCTTGTCAATGAGGAATAAGGGAGCATCTGAGTGGTCATCCTCCACTCCCGTCGGAGCTTCCCCATTGGGAATCCTTGAGACATGGTTGGCTAGGACATGGGTCTTTCCCTTATGCACTACGACTATGAAGTCAAACTCTAGAAGGATTACCATCCACCTTGTGATGTGTCCCATCATGCAGGGCTTGTTAACGAAATACTGTAATGCTTGATCATCCACAAAAAAGACAAACTTGTTGCCTAATAGGTAATGCCTAAACTTCTTAACTATGCACACCGTAGCTAGGCCTTCCCTCTCTATTGTTGTGTAATTAACCTTGGCATCATTTAATGGCCAGCTAGCAAAGTAAACCGGGTCGTCCAAGTTGTATAGGTGATCATACCATTCACACACATGTCATCCAAGAAAACTTCCATGAAGTCCCTTAGGTACTCCTTGAAGACGGGGATCATCAATTGTGTGAATGTAGCGGGTGCATTGTGGTAAACCTAAATATCATTACTTTGGTTGCATACACACCCCACTCGGTTGTGAAGGCAGTTTTATGTTGATCTTGCAGGGTGATGGACACCTGATTGCATCCTGAGAATTCATCTAGGAAGCTATAAGCTTTATTTCTGGCTACTTTTTCTAGACCATGTTCCATGAAAGGCAAGGGATAGTGGTCATGCTTGATGGCAGCATTGACTTTTTTTAGATCCATGCATACTCGAATCTTTCCATTCTTCTTTAGGACTATCACGATGGGTGACACTAGTCTGTATGCTCTATCTCATAGATGAATCCCGCATCTATGAGTTTTTGGATCCTTCATATATGGGATGCATAGGATAGGGATGATAACGCACTGGCCTGACATTGTCTAGCATGGGTATCATGTGCTGCATGACTTCAACAGGCACACCCTTCATATTTGTGTATTTCCAGGCCATGCAATCCTTGTACTCTTGAAGGAGGTCAATAAAGAATTCTCCTCGTTGGGGGTAAGGTCATCTGCGAATGATGAATACTAGTTGTGGATCCTCTGCTTCTGGCACCAGGTTTACCTCCTTAACCTTAGTTGGGGGCCATCATATCCTTGGAAGCACCCTTTTTCCTAAGTTGGGGGTTGTTAATTGGAACCCTATTCTCTCTGGGATGTCAATGTTTTCCAGAATGTGCACCCAATTCTGAGAGAACTCTTATCAATGGTCAACTCATAAGTACATTGGGGTATGTAGACTTGAAACTAATTGTTGTCCGTTAGGTGGTAGAGATTCTTTTTTATGTTCTTCCCTCAAAGATGATCGACAAATAGATGATCTTGGAAAGGACCTAGTGCTATGCCGCAAATTGCCAAATTGACTGGAGAGCTAGAACCGCAACTCTTGTGTACGGGGGGAGGACTATAGTAATTATGCCCTGTCAAGTTCATTCCACTTCCCCCATAGTACAACCATCTACAAGAGGCAAGGAAATTTTAAATGAAATAAATTCCAAAGCTCCAGAAGCCTCTAGCACCCCCTGGTCCCCGATCCTCAGAAGGAAATCCATACAAATGCTACTGGAAGTCCTAATCTTGATAAGGGCAAACCCTTGTTGCAAACTACTCTCCTGCCTCTACTTCCCATGCCCAATCCCAAGGGCCCTACCTAGAAATTCCATGAAAAACGAGGCTGTCCTTTGTGCACAACACCAAAAGACGGTAGCCATGGAAGGCTTTCAGACCCCTCCCTGCTCAGTGCCAACATTGGCAATTCCTTCAGAAGACACACCCCCACGTCGCCAATTGCCTCACCAAAAAGGACAAATTCCACTGCTCCACAAGCTAAAGTTTCACAAACGCTCTCAACTCATTGGGACTTGTAGGGTAGTGACATAAGAACTTGAGTCCGGAGGTAGTCCCACAAGAACCTACCCTCGATCCCAGCACGACGAACAATTTTGTGAGCCCAAGGAATGTCACGATTCCACGTATAGTGCAACTCAATGAGAAAGCCACCAAGGTCATCGAGGAAGCAACACAAGAACCGACCCTAAAAGCGAGGTAGTTACACAAGAACCTTCCTCTAGACCCGTGCGTCTGTGATCAGAAGTCACCTTACTCCGGGGAGCACCCACGGTGTCACTCGGACCTACCCCACTTGTCAAATCAAAGGTCACGGTACCATAAGAGCTTGTCCCCACTTCGGTTATAGTCACACAAGAACCCGTGTGCCCTATTCCGAGAGAGGTCCATCAATGTGAACGCCGCTGTGCCGATATACACCTGACAACCAGGATGAGGCACAAACTCAGCATAGGATTTACTTGGCTGAAGATGAGGTATGATGCTATTTAGCATTCAACTCCATTGCATTCTACAGTCAACCCCCCCAAGGTGTGCAATCATCAAGTCCAGATCTAGGTGAGTCTGTATGGTAGGCATATCACCCACATGATTCAGCAGATCACAAGTCCTTGGTATTCCAATGCACCCACTCACATTCACGGTCAGCATTAGGTGAATACGACCAATACATTTTTGTGCATTTTCTTCATATTTTGCATCCTCATGCGTTGACCTCACAAGTCTATGCATCCTCATTACATCCCTCACCTCGGTCCTTCCATTAGGCTACATGAAGATATATTGAAAAAAGTATAGTAAAAAGATTTTAAATTCTTACCCTCATAAATAAGAGGTGAGGGTACCCTCCTCGTTCTAAATCTTTCCCTCCCCTCCTTCTAGCTTTTCCATTAATTAATACATTTTTGAATTCTTGGGGGAACCTATTTAATAATCAAGCAGGTGGAATACAGTTTGTTAGGAGAAAGATAATGTGAGATTGAGATGCAAAGATATTTCTTGGGCACTTCCTCATAGTTTATTAGGAGAAAGATAACGTGAGATTGAGATGCAAAGATATTGGGTGAGGTGAAAAGAGGAAGGGGTGGAGAGAGAGTGTGTGTGTGTGGGGGGGGGGGGGAGAGAGAGAGAGAGAGAGTTTTATTAAAGTCTCCGTGAGACCCTTGAAGATCTATGGGACTCGTGATCACTATCAACTAATGAGAGAGAGAGAATTACAAACCTTTTTTTTTTGGCAAATTGAAAGTGCCAATAGCGCCCTAAGACAATTGTGAGCTGCTCATCGGGTTGTACTCAAGACCGGCATATACACACCCACACGGTTTACTAAAAGCTCTTGGCAAAAGTATATTACAAACTTGCTATGTAGTGAGTAGTCCGAGTTCTTGGGGTGTTCTTCTCGAGGGGATTAAGGGTGTATTTAAAGAGCCATAAGCGAGTTGCACGTCATCTGTAACAGCTCTTTAGCTGTTCTTGCGTGTTTGCATTTTTCAATATGAATTGTTCCGAAATCAGGCTGAGCTCTCAGTAAAGACAGTTTCTTGACGACGGCGAGACACAAGCGTAACGTGTTCTAGGCCAGGTGAGTAGCTCTTCCTTTGTTATGTCTGCAAAATTGCGCAACCGCTGCATTTTTCCAGGGTACAACAATGCATTTGCTCGGTTGGATTCTCACAGTAGACCCATGAATCTTTCATAGGCCTTCAACGTGCTATGAGAGTTGTTTAGCGTCCGAATTGTAGTAACACTCATAAGGAAGCATTATAAAACATGTTAATGGTGGCAAAGATGAACTAGCTGCGTTTCCTGGCTGAATGATTTTCTCGGAGCTGTATGTGTGACTTTTAGCCAGAGTCAAAACAGTTCTCAATGGTAATAGGTTCTATACACACATCCAGTAATCTTTGCAATGGTAACGGTTGCGATTGGACTCTTTTTGGCCTGCCCTTGGGGGAAGGCTTTAGTGAAGGGTGCTTATTGTGGAGATGGGAAATTTTGTTTGTCGCTAATTTCGTGCGCATGTTTGGGTATCCAATTTTGGTTTGCAACTTTTTATGTCAAGAGGTGATCAGAGGTAGATGACGTCTCCAGAGTTAATCTCCTTTTTGTCAAGAGGTGATCAGAGGTGAATGACTTCTCCAGAGTTAAATATCCTTCCGTACCAACCCATAAATGCAATGGATGGGGGCCAAAGGCTCTGCGTTGTTGCCCTCACGGAAATTTCTGTTAGGCATAGCGTTATCCTATTGTATACAGTACGGTGGGCATGATAGATCTTGTGTTTCTCAAATCAGAATTGTTATCAAGAGAAATTTTCATGAGCTGAGAAAAGTAATTGATAAGAAGGCCGAGAAAAAGAATTGATATATAATCATTCTTAGTTTGTTCACAACTGGGTATATGGTCCGAAATCTCACGCAAGCCTTATTGATGCCTTTCGTAAATTGGTGACCTAGGCTGTGAAACTCATAATTGGTTTTGTCCTAGCAAGACATCTCTGCTCACCAAGCAGCTTCTAGTCCCTGCAGGCTTGATAATGAGCCCAAACTGTCTTTGTTTGAATTGGTCGTTCTGTACATATCGCCTTTCATTCTCCTATAGTTCTATCACAGCTGGGTGATAACAATGATGGGATGTAAAAAAGGCTATGAGATGTGGTCCAATGCAGTTGCAATATGGTTTGCTAGCAGAATGAAATCCCCTTACGGAACCTTTTTCTTCTGCCTTGATTTTCAGGTACAATTTATGTGAAATCTTGTATTGTCATTGCCATTCAATTGGCTAATCGACGGCACTGAGGGTTCAATTTCTATAGCATGTGGGACTGCCAAATCTTGCAATGATAAACAACGCATTTCCCTTGAATTCCGCTTTGCATCGCTTTTTCCCTTCGTGTATCTGAGAATGCATCGAAACTGTCCTGAAATGGGCATATTTTGTATTTAAAAGGAGGAACTGTAAAGCTAGAAGGTAGGAGTGCTTGCCTTTATCATAAAATGAGGCTCTGAAGGACAAGTACTTATTATTCTTTATCCTCTCATGAGCTTTTTTGCCAACCCAGACGAGCTCTCATGTCTCAACGTCAAGGCTTTTCATATTTTCTTCATATGATGGCGAAAAGTTAAAAAAAAAGAGAGAGAATGCTTTCAAACAGTGTATATATGAACTTCCTGATATATGGGCATACTAAGTCGTTCATAAGCACAACGAATGTATCCGGAGCATGGGTAAGACAAAATGGCATTAATGTCCAAACATGCTTCTCAAAGCGGTTTTTATGCACATCGTCATCGGCTTTAATTCAGATTTGATGATAATCACTTTTAAGATGTATCTTGTTGAAGATAACTACTCTAAAGATCTATCTTGTTGAAGACTACGGTTCCATGTAATGCATCTACAAATCATCAATCCGAGCCATTAGATACTTGTGCTTGATGGTGATATGTTTTATCTTCTGTAATCTATACAGAGACGAAAGGTTCTCTGGCAAAGCGAAAGATCATAAATTGGGCTGATTTGAGGTATCTTCCAGTTGCCTTCACACCTTAGATTCTTCAGTAAAGCTTAACCTATAGGGAGGCCTATTTATAAGTTCTGCGCGAGATAAGTTCAATCTTGTGTTGAATATTTTTCTCTAGAGGTAACCCATAAGATAATCATTTCTAAAGCAATTAGAAAACTTCTTTGCGATCTGATCAGCTAACCTGGCCATTTTTCAAGTAGATGCTCTAGTAGCTATCGTAGCCCTCTGGAAAATTGTGATGTCGTCATAGTCTTTCTCTGTCTCCCCCCCTTCTGCTCCTCCGCCTCCCCCCCGTCTGCACCTCGGCTCCCCCTCGTCTGCTTCTCCGCCTCCCCCGGCCTGCTCCTCTGCTCCCCCCCCATTTGCTCCTTCGCCTGCTCCCCCCTGCCTTATTCTCTGCTCCCCTCCCTCCTCTACGCAGCCCCTCCCAGCCTGCGTAGCTCCCTCTCTGCTCGCGCAGCTCCTCCCTGCCCGCCTAAATCCTCCCTCCACCGCACATCTTCTCCCAGCACCGCCCTCATTCTCCTTCTCTGATGATAGCCTTCCTTCCGACAATGGGGGGGCTCATCATGCCCCCGCGCTAAGACTTGCAAAAAAAAGAAGGAAAATGCTACAGGACAACAATAGTCAGCTTTCGAAATGGGAAAAGGGGAGAAAGACAAAGACAAAAACCAGCAGACACAATTAAAGCTCGAGGATGTGAATAAGCGCTTCAACCGGAGTGGACTTGGAGTAGATAGCAAAGCAACTCACAAAACGGGATCTACCTCAGCTTCAGCCATGGCTTCATCTACAGTCACATCTACTCCGACTACTTCTTCATCTACAGACATACCCTTGACAGGAGGTTCGACATTGATTTCCTTCTCTTGACAGAGGGGTTGACTTTCTCTCCTTCTCCCGCTACAATTACAGTCTCCCCATCCGCTTCATTACCTATGTCACCTACATTTGAGGTGTCATACACTGTCGCACACTACTTCTCGACTTTTCTTTCCCCCCTCCCTCTCAGCCAGCCATCTCTCCCACACTCACTTGGTATCACTCCACCCATGCCCCAGACATCCCTTTATCTCACACAGGTAGCCCAGTCCCAGTCACAATCCACCTTTTTGCCACACTCTTCCAGCTTGTACCACAGCCCTTTCAGTTTCAGCTTGGGCGAGGACTACCTGACCCATCACCAGATGCTTGGCAGTCTCTGCTCATGGAGGTACGATGGAGGAGAGACGGCACAACTAGGAGTGTGCGCACGTGTGCACGTGCGTGCGCGCACACACACATATGTGATTAACTGTACACTAATATAACACGTGCACGCGCGCACACACACACATGTGACTAACTGTACACTAATATAAGTGGAAAACAATGAATATATTCACCTTTTCCAAACCTTCTAGTTTAAGGCTAGGGATAGAATTGGACCCTATTTGCCTTTAAACCACTCTTTGAGTGCTAGTGCATATTTAACAATATTGCACATATGATGTTGAGATTGCCCCTCAACACAATAGTTGTTAAAAGAATTGTAATGCCAAGCCCTAAGGAAAAGCTCTTGTTAATCTTGTGCCTCTCTAGATGCACCCTTGACAACGGTCCCAAAAACCACATAACATGTGGATAAGGTGGGTCCAAATGGATCTGAGAATCAATGAAGCATCAGTGTGGTATGCCCGTCTAGCACCTGCAGAGAATGAGGTGTCCACATTTGAATGATTGTGAGCACTAGCATGAGCATCAAAGTGTATCATATAGCGCTTTTTTAAAAGTTGATTTACTCATACTGGTTGAACTCTCAGCGTAGTTGGAGTGCTCGAAATGCCAAACTTATATTGCAGAATTTGTGAGCGGGGAATAGACAGTGTGTACATGACCATAGTCACAACTTGCATGGATAAATTACAGAGTGTGTACATTACCATAGTCACAACTTGCATGGATAAATTACACATGATTAAAGATGGGATCCCCCCCTTATCCGGGCACTCTTTTTGGTAGTAAAATAGATATAAGAGGAAGGATTGAGGCAGGGTGTCCTCAATGCTTTACAGACTTTGAGACCAAACTTGACAGATTACGTTTACTTTGCTTGACTGAATGACTGATGAAAAATCAGTCTGTGCACCTTGCACTACAAAAATCAAAAGGCTATTGTCTCAATGTCTTGCTTTCCTAGGCTCTCCATTCCTGAGGGAAGAATTGTGGACGTTGGGCACTCTCTTCAAATATTAGTAACAGTAAACCGATATACTTTTTAATGCCATTCTTGTTTTGCAAATCAGAAAAATCAACTCAGCAAATCTATAATGCACGAAATAATAATTTTCCTGATGTACAGGTTGAACGAGGAGCTCAAAATGATCCTGAACTGGTTGCAACTAAATTGTCCATGTTCACTTCAATTGGGACTGTCACAAGCTGTAAAATGGGCTGTGAAATGTTAAACAGAGATTTGGATGCAATGAACTAAACACATGGGAAGGGAGTCATTCTCAGTGGAAGTATGAGGTGATAGGCTATGGATTACAGAATGTAGGCAAGTGTTGTCTATTCTCATTGCAAATATTAGATTCTCCCTCATTACTCATATAATTAAATGAGTGC
This sequence comes from Dipteris shenzhenensis, assembly GCF_047967505.1. Lineage (NCBI taxonomy): Eukaryota > Viridiplantae > Streptophyta > Polypodiopsida > Gleicheniales > Dipteridaceae > Dipteris > Dipteris shenzhenensis. Next base: position 21,587,022 of record NC_141611.1, read on the forward strand.
ATAGACTTCAGCACAAGCATGGAAGATATTGCAGGATAACTTGAGGTGAACGTGAACAATATAGAAAAAGTATTGCAGCTCAAAGGATGACTTCATTCTTTGATGATGAGAGGGAGTGTCACTCTTCACTCATCTCACCAAGCTTAAGAAAAAGATCGCCGAGCACCCCATCACATAAAACTTTCTCCGACTTCAACATAGCAATTCATGTCAAGATGCCTCCATATCACTTTTGCAGCCCATGGGCGGGCAAAGGCAGAGGTAAGTTTTCAAGAAGTCGTGAATTTTGACGGAGACGATAGGTAGGGGTTCCCTTGGTTGTGGGTGGGCTGTAGGACTTTCTCACAGCCGTGGGATGCTTGGTCATGGTAGTGACAAGTGGATGCCAATAGGTGTTCCTACCACTTATCAATTGAAAAATGGTGCCATGTGTTGAATGGTGGAATTGTTGGGTTTCAAAATGAAAGTGTCCAAGTGTCACCTTGCTCACGTGCTACATGTCAAGTTCCATGTGTCACATAATATATGCCATGGTGTCATGTGGTACCCTGTGTGCCTCAAGCCATGTGTCAAGTGCTATGTCTCATTCCTTGCATCAACTTCTGATTTATGCTAGGTGTCATTCTCCTGGACTTCGGTTTTCATCCCTTTAATCTGTCCAAAACTAGACTCTAAAAACATCAATGATTTTTTCACCACCAGTTTTTTGATAATTAGATCTATCCGATGGTGCTAGTCTAGGGTTAATTCTAGACTAAGTTTGTTGGGCCTTGTCTTATGTTATAGGCCTGTTGATTCTATGGTCTTATCTAATCTCTTTCATTCATAGGTCCACTTCCCAAGTCCTAAAGATGTTCTTTATTGAATAGTCGTTGGGTTGGTATACATTCTATGCCCAGTGAGGTTTGATTTTTTCCAATCGCAAAGGTACTTTTCAACCTGTGGGACACTAATGCCCATAACAGAATCATCATGGAGACCACATCAAGGGTGCAAGAGCTTGTCTCCTTCCAGCAGTGTTCCAAGCGTACAATCTGCTAGATTGGAGCAAGAATACTCCCTTTGGCCTTACTTCTCACTTTCCATGCTTCCTGGCATGTAGCTGGCATGGGGGCCTGCATATGCACTTGCGCTATCCATATCATTGTAAGCCAAGTGCTGGAATGGTCCCTGCATGGCTGCAGGTTTCCTTCACTCCTTGGGAGATTTTCAATCCTGTTTTGTTCTAATTTGATAAAGAACAGGAAGGCGTTTCATCTAAAATTTGTTGGGGAGTGCATCTTGCATGATACATATTGTGACCATGTGTGCCACTACCGCATCATCTCTATGTTCCTGTGATAGGCTTTGATGATTCACATCCTCCTTGACCTTCAAGATGTTTTTCCTTATTACCTTATTCTCTACTCAATCCCATGTTTACTTCCTCCTTGCTTCATTGTTCGTCCCTGTCATGTGCTCTTTTCCTTTCTGCTTTTTTTTTTTTCTAAAATGTGAAATTTATGAAAATATCTGGGGAAAACAAAATATTTCTTCTCTTAAAACACTTAGGCCATGATCTTCTATAAAAAATAAGCAAGCGGGTTTACATTCTTTTGTTAGGTTCTAGAATAGCTTGCTGTACTAAATTGCTTAAACAGTCTAAAAGTACACCTCACATTGTCACTGAAGTTGATACTCACCTTATATTCGCATGTACAAGCAGGCATGGCATCTGACTTATTCATGTATGAGAACTTGGCACCATTTGAACCCTGCTTTTTTGATGGACCTTCTGCAAGTGTCTCCACTGAAAGTGACAGATCCCTGCCACCGCAAGAAAAGGAGCATATGTGTCAGGAAGGAAAGGAGGAACAATTTAACAAAGAGGACAGTGAGAGTATAGATGAAGCAGTGTCCTTTGATGCTTCCTTATTAGATATCATGCAAATACTTGGAGAAGCTTGGGCTCGTCTACGATGTGCAGAAGCAATTGAGGGCTACGTTTGTGACCAATATGCTGTCTCCATTCAGTTTCTTAGGAATGGACTTTCAGGTTCTTATTATCATAACATCTTGTAAGACTTTTATGCTTAGGATAGCTCTGTAAAGGCTTGCTCAAAAACCTGAGACAACTCGACAACGCCTATTGTGACACTGGTTGAACTATATCCTTATCGCTTGTCTTTCTCCTCTCGGATCTAGTTTTGTCTTTGAATTCGACTTTGAAAATCATTGATCTTCATGTATGTAAACAAGGGAACCAATGACCTCTTTTAACTCCATGTAGGTAATTTATAGGAGAAACATTTTGCATAGCTGTTGAAGAAAAATGTCTTTTCAGAGCTATGATTTTCTTTAGAAGACATTGGCTGAAATTCATCTAAGCCGTTTAGAAAAAATAAAATGAAAGATGTGGCCTCAAATAAATTTTCTACAAAAAGTAACATTCAATTGCAAAAAAGAGTGCCTCTAGGATGAAGCAAGGAGATTTTGTAGGAGAGAGAGAGAGAGAAAATCTCTAAAAACAGCCATTGTAAAAGTAGTTTAAAAAAAGCAAGCATAGATTTGTGTGTGTGTGTGTGTGTGAGAGTGAGTGAGTGAGTGAGTGAGAGAGAGAGAGAGAGAGAGAGAGAGAGAGAGAGTCTAAAAACAGCCATTTTAGAAATAACAAGACAAAAGCAAGCACAAATTTGAAAAATAAAAAGCACAAGGAAATCACATCGAGGGATTGAGTCTTTGTTAAAACACTCTAGAATGGTATGTCAATAAATTAATGTGATTCATATAAGTTATAGGTCTCTTAACAAACCAAGCTTAACATCTTTCAACTACGAAGTATGAGATTGTTTCATAGGAGTTATGTAGATAGGTCAATAAAAATACCTAAAGAGTACAAGGGACTTTAATTGCAATAGAGTGAGAGAGAGGGGGGTTGTGGGAAAGATGGATCGTGTCCGAAAAGAGCATGAGACATTGTCTAATGCGCGTTTGGGGAGAGTAATGAAATTGTATACTCTTCACACATATTTGTAGCTTTGATGAACTACTTTTTGATTAGTCTCCTCCTTAGTGCTAGTCTTTGTCATGGTTGAGTCTACCCTTCACCTCCAGAGTGTTGATCAAGACAATGATCTCTATATAAATGGATGCTTAAGTATGTGTGGGTATGTATGTGTGAAATCTATGTTTATACTACTGTCCACACCCATCATTGGCACTAATGATGTCGTTCGGGGCTGTCGTAGTAGCTAGTCCTTGCTATGTGTGATGGAGTTCATGGTTTTCAACCTTGTGAGTAGATTGAAATTGCACTATGAGTTGTTAGAGGATGAGTTTGGGCATGTTTTGGGATTCATGTAGATATATGGCACCAAACATTAGAATAACCATGTAGTAATAGTGACTAGGGTTACTCACTAGAAGTCCATGCCAAGTTAAGGCATGCAATCAGAGGATGTTACAGGGACCAAGTTGATACCTAGAGTAGATTAGAGGACAAACGATCACAACCTCTAAATGCACGTCTTGTATCAATATCACCTCTAGCATTTTTACGCACGTCTGCAATATGATCAAGCCTGCTTTGTGGGATTCCCCTTCACCATGTTAGTAACCATAATGACCTTCCCTCACATCTGCAATGTCCTCATGCCTTATAGTGGGATCGATGAGTGATAAGTGAAGGTTTCTATTAAGACTATTAGAGTGAGCTCAAATATCCATCTTGATGATTGTGTAAGTTTTGGTTGGGATTGATAGAGTTAGCTCAAATATCAACCTCTCATATAGGCTACCCACCTATATTTTGGGTGCCCAATGTTGTAACGCCCCCATATGACGAGAAGCCATGATGGAAATTGAATATTGGAAGGGTCCCTAGTTTAAAGAATGGAAGGGGTCTCAGTTTGTCGACCACATGGTTATGAGGACTATGTGGACTTGACATTTAGTCTCGTGGGATAGAGATTGATACCAGCCTCATACTAGCCTCGTTCGAGGAGGAGGCTCCACGAGCACCACAATCTGCCTTAAGCTCCACAAGGCAAGCCACTTCCAAAGTTAGTCGCTCCTCTTGTCTTGAGACATTCTGATCTTTAGTTCTCATAGTCCATCTAGCATCTATCTATATCACCATCTAAGCTCTCTCTTAAGAGCGCATGGGTGGACAACACTAGACATCAACTGTATCAATAGTTTTTGTTTAAATAATCTTCTTATTCTCTCCATTTTTCTATTATGTACTTGCATTTGGTTGTTATCTTCCACTACATTTCATTTTCTTTTAGAGACAAATCTTCATGCCTTATAGAATGGTTGTACCACTTCCCAATCATGAAAGGTGGACTCCTCACATCATGGCTTGTTAGGAGCAACATGATGAGAAAGCAACAATGCGAGAAGCAGAATGCATAGAATACACAATACAGAAAGCGCATAGAATGGAAGAGATAAAGAGACACCAACATACGTGTTTCACCTAGTGTGTTCTACATCCACAAAGAAACAACCATTCCTATGTCTTTTGTATCCAACAATGAGAAGATACAAGATACAAGTAGTATATCCACCGCTCTCTTGCTATGTGAGCCACATCCTTATCTTACAATTTTGACCACACAACCCATAAGAAACTCATACACCAATTTTCATGTATTTTTTGGCTTCGAGGGTGTTGCAACTTTGAAACCCAGCTTACTGCTATTCCATCTATAGTGAAAACATACCCAGTCATGCTCCTTCTTTCATCTTTATTACCTACCATATCTGAATCAACATCCCTTGTAGAGAAATGTTTGAGCCTTTAAAACATAATGCATGAGCAGTCGTACCTCTCAAATATATGAGAATAAACTTTACGGCCATCTGATATTCTTTACTTGGATTATTCATAAGACATATAGTCAATCTCCTCTCGTGTCTTGGGACAGATATCCTTGCATAATCTGAAATGATTAGCCAAAGGTGTAGAAACAAGTTTTGCATTCTGCATTTCAAACCTTTCCATTACCTTTTCAATGTACTCACTTTGGTGTAAAGAAAGAGGGAGAGAGATAGGAGACTCAAGTTCAGTTTTCTTCACAACACACAAAAGAGGGAGGACACAAGGTTGGAGGGTGAAGTCTTTCTTCACTTTTGCACACAACAACGATACAATAGAAGAGGGAAATACCCTATATGTCAAAACCTAGAATACGTGGTTCATATGTGAACCCAAACCAAAACATACGTGGTAGTCTAACTACACCACAAGTACAACTAACATAGGCGGTGACATAAATGATAGTCATCCAGGAGATATGTCGGGGATAGAGCTTGATATCTCAACACTCCCCCTCAAGCTCAAATCCATCTCACGTACACCAAGCAAGCTCCTAAATCTGCGAAGCTTCTCGGTACCCAATGCCTTCGTAAAAATATCAGCCACCTGCTCCTCAGTGCTGACATAGACAAGATCAATCTCACCAGCTAGAACCTTCTCTCTCACAAAGTGATAATGCACCTCAATGTGCTTCGTTCTAGCATGATAAACTGGGTTATTAGCAAGCATGATGCTGCTAATGTTGTCACAATGAATGACAACTGCTGCATGAACTGACTGTCCCATATCTGCAAGTAGCTTCCGTAACCAAGCTACCTCACATGCAGCCATTGCTGCACCCCTGTACTCAGCCTCTGTGCTCGACAAGGCAACTGTTGGCTGCTTCTTGCTGCTCCAACTGATGGCACCACTCCCAAGGGAAAACATAAAACCACTAGTAGATCTCCTGTCTGAGACACTACCAGCCCAGTCAGCATCTGTGTATCCATGTACCTGTAATGCACACCCAGCTTCATAAAACAATCCATAATGCAATGTGGACTTCACATACCGCAGTATGCGCCTAGCCGCATCCAAATGTGGCTTCCTCGGTGCCTGCATAAACTGACTCACCAGCCCCACAGCATAGCTCAAATCTGGTCGGGTTATAGTCATGTAAATCAAGCTACCTACTATGCGCCTGTACATAGTAATATCTTCAAGAAGCTCACCTGTCTCTGCATTGAGCTTCACATTCTGCTCCAATGGAACAGAAATAGGCTTACAGCCTGTCATCCCATATTTGGACAGCATGTCCAAACCGTATTGCCTTTGCAACAGCCATATCCCACTCGGGGATCTAATAACCTCAATGCCCAAGAAGTAACGCAGCTCTCCCAAATCCTTCATCTCAAATTTCTGCTTCAACAGCAGCTTCACTTCATTAATGTCTGCATCACTATCACCTGTAATAATCAAGTCATCAACATAGATGACTATAAGCACAATCCCTCTGTTTGTCCTTTTCACATAAAGTGAAAAATCTGAATTGGAAATCTGAAATCCAATAGTGACAAGATATTGTCCTATCTTGTCTGACCATGCCCTCGGCGCCTGTTTTAAGCCATACAAGGCTTTGCGCAACCTGCATACAAAATCGGGGTGTGACTTATCCTCATAACCTTCTGGCTGCATCATATAAACCTCTTCCTGCAAATCACCATGCAAGAAGGCATTTTTCACATCCATCTGATGCAAAGACCATCCCTTTGCAGCAGCCATAGCAATTACTGCTCTCACGGTTGCCATTCTTGCAACTGGGCTGAAAGTTTCCTCATAGTCAATTCCATATGTCTGTGCAAAACCTTTGGCAACCAATCTTGCCTTGTACCTGCTAACAGACCCATTAGCATTGTGCTTTACTTTGTAAACCCACTTGCAGCCAATAGCCTTCTTATCATGAGGCAAAGGCATCAAATCCCAAGTGTGGTTTGCATCCAAGGCAGCCATCTCTTCATCCATAGCTGCTTCCCAATTTTTATGCCCTGCTGCATCCTCAAAACATGTGGGCTCTGGCTCCTCTAGAACCTTGACCATATAAGCATAGTGATGTGCTGTATACCCATCATATCTCAGCCTGTCAACTGGATACTTAATACGAGTGGACCTCCGTACAACTGGATCAGTTGCAGGAGTCTTTAAATCATGCCTGCTTTTCCTTGCACCAGGTGTAACAACAGAAGGAATCCCAAGTTCCTCATCAAGGCTCATTTCAGAGCCACTTGACTCTCCATCAACATGAGAGCTACCAGCAGACACATCAAACACTGGAGCATGGTCCACTTTTTCTTTTCCCTTATGTGATACCTGCACAACACTATCAGGACTGCCATGTGACGATTCACTAGATCTCAATCTCCCTGTCCATGCATTAGATCCACTAGTAGAGGACTCTCTGGGTCCACTCAAGGCTTGAGATTGCTGCTCTGCATTTATTGCAGCATTCCCATTTCCTGCATCTGCATCTCCTACCATAACAGTTGGTGCATACCAGCTGCTCATTTCATCAAAAACAACATCTCTGCTCACTTGCATTTTGCGGGTGGAAGGGTTATAACAGCGATACCCTTTCTGGTGCTGAGCATATCCAATAAAGATGCATTTTTCTGCCTTTGGATCCAGCTTTGTTCTCTTCTCATCAGGAACATGAACATAAGCTATGCAACCAAATACCTTCAAGTGAGAAATATCTAGTTTTTGGCCTGTATACATTTCTTCAGGCGTCATGCCATGGACAGCTGCAGTGGGGGTTCTGTTCATAATATAAACAGCAGTTGCTACTGCTTCAGCCCAAAAATAATCAGGCATGTTTTTCTCATTTAGGATCACCCGTCCTACTTCTGCAATATGCCTGTTCTTCCTTTCTGCAACCCCATTCTGCTGAGGGGTAGACCTGCATGAGTACTTCCTTTGAATTCCCTGTTCTTTCAGATATTCACAAAATTCTTCTGAAAAGTACTCTCCCCCTCCATCAGATCTTAGCACTTTAATATGCACACCTTTCTCTTTTTCAACCATGGCCTTAAAAGCCTTGAAATGGCTGAACACTTCACTTTTGTGCTTCATAAAATAAATCCACACCTTCCTAGTGTAGTCATTAATAAACGTCACATAATAATGGCATCCACCAATAGAAGCAGCTTTGGTTGTCCAAACATCTGAATGGATCATTTCCAAAGGTCTTCTGCTCACCTTAGCATTTTTGGGAAATGCATGTCTGGCCTGCTTACCCATTTGGCATGCTTCACATACCTTTTGCATTCCCTCAACTCTGAATTTAGGCAAACCTGCAACAATGTTTTTCGTTTGCATAGATTTCAGCCTTTGTATATTCACGTGCCCAATGCGCTTGTGCCATATCTCAATATCTGCAATGACACCTCTCCCATGCGCAAACATAGCAGCTTTCACCTCAGGCATATCAACATCCAAGGTGAACATTCTGCCATTTTTGTTGCCTTTCGCAACCAAGCGGCACTTATTTTTCAAGTCCTCAACGAAGCATCCATCAGGGTTAAATCTAACCTGCAGACCTTGCTCAACCATCTGGCCAACTGAAACCAGGTTCTTAGTGATTTTTGGAACATGAAGTACATCTGCCAAGTACTTTGTTTTGCCATCCTGCATAGCCAATGGCACTTTACCAACCTGCGTAATTGGGTGCGCAGTATCATCACCTGTTTCAACATAACCTGGCTTATCCAAATTTCTAACATCATGAAACCACTCACCATGACTGGTCATGTGGTTAGAGGCACCTGAATCAACATACCAAACATCATTGCAAGCTGCAGCATCTCCTGACATGGAGTTAACCATATGCTGCATCACAAAAAGGTGCTCATTTCTGTCGTCACCATGCCCACTTGATGATGCATAGTTGCTTTGCTGCAACTTCCCACTTTTGATGTCATTCTGTTTTTTATAGCATGTATTCTCCTTGTGTCCAGGCTTTCCACAATAATAGCATTCTGTGCTGCTATTTACTTGCTGGTTCCTTTGCCATGAACCACGGCCTCTTTGGCTCCCCCTGCCTCTAGAACTACCACGTCCTCCTCCATAGGACTGGTTTTCCTGTTGTTGCTGTTGGTTCTGATTTCCTGCACGGCCACCAGAACGGCCTCTTCCTCTACCCCTGCCTCTACCTGTATTCGAGTAGAAAGCAGTCTCTTGAGAAGTTGAGGTGGCTGAACCACCATTCCTTTGCTCTTCACTCAGCAAGAGAGCAATAAGTTCCTGAAAATCAGGAAATGTTTCACGGACTCCAATGGATGTCCGAAATTGTGCATAATCTTTCCCAAGACCATTCAAGGTCACGGACACTAAGTCCTCATCATCAACAGGTGCTCCAATGGAGGCAAGAGAATCTGCAAGGCCTTTCACCTTCAAGGAATACTCATTTATATTCAGATTTTTCCTTTGCACATTGTGCAACTCCTGCTTTAGCTGCATCTTTCGTGCTTTGGTATTTGTGCTATACAGCTTCACCAATGTATCCCATGCCTCCTTAGGCGTCTCTAGATCCTGTATATGCACAATCATAGAATCTGAAATGCTAACGGACAGCCAATACAGGCATTTTCTGGCTTTTTCATGCCATTCTTTAAAGGCCTTCAATTCAGCAGGAGTGGGAGCAGCACCCAAAACTGGTTCTGCAGTTTCACCACTGATGTAATCCCAAACTCCCTTTCCCATAAAGAAGTTTGTCATCCTGAACTTCCATGCTTGGAAGTTGTTCTTGTCAAGCTTCTCACTGACAATGGTAGACAGATTCTCAGACATTTTACAAATCACGAATTGCAACAGCAACCTGTAAACACAGCAAATGCCTCAGAAGGGCAAATAGCAAAACTTCTGCAAAGAGCCTCACAGGGGCAGATCTGCAACACTGACGAAAGTGGTATTTCACCACACAGTCACTTCCTCATGACGATTTTGCATCAACAGGCAACAGGCATGAATCTGCAGCTCCCAATATCTCTGCACATAGGCATACGATGCAATTTCTATGGCACCTTTCCACCGACTAGCCGCGCGGTGGTCGCACAGCAAAAACAGGGCCTTTTTCTGAGTGCCTGCGAAGAACTTCCGCCTTCAAAACGGGCCCCGAAACGGCCTCAAATCAGAAAAATAAAGTCACCAAGGGCGTCGCCCTTACCCGCAGCATATACTGCGCTCTCGCCGCACCGCGAAGGGCCTCTCAATCTGAAGCAGTGCACTCCTGCACTTCTGGCTGTGCTACCTGCAGAGATTTGCTCCCAAACTCGAAATAGGAAAGCTACACTGGTCCTCTTACCAGGACACCACAAACTTGGCTAGCTTTCTTGAGCTCCTTACCACGAACAAGGCTCTGATACCATGTAAAGAAAGAGGGAGAGAGATAGGAGACTCAAGTTCAGTTTTCTTCACAACACACAAAAGAGGGAGGACACAAGGTTGGAGGGTGAAGTCTTTCTTCACTTTTGCACACAACAACGATACAACAACGATACAATAGAAGAGGGAAATACCCTATATGTCAAAACCTAGAATACGTGGTTCATATGTGAACCCAAACCAAAACATACGTGGTAGTCTAACTACACCACAAGTACAACTAACATAGGCGGTGACATAAATGATAGTCATCCAGGAGATATGTCGGGGATAGAGCTTGATATCTCAACATTTGGGACAATGTTAACTTGCAAATTTTCCTATCTCTTGTTATTCTCATTCCAAGGATTTGCTTTGCAGCATCCAAACACTTGTTTACAAAAGTATTGTTCAACTTTCTCTTGAGCACATTTATATCATGCATTAGAGCCTACAATAAGCATGTCTTCAACATACAATAACAAGATCGCATACCTGCCATTGTGTAGTTTTCGAGAATAAACATAGTGGCCTAAATGTCATCTACTAGAGCCCTGTTTTTCCATAACCCTGTCAAACTTCAAATACCAGTGCCTTGGATATTGATTTAAACCATACAATATTTTTTTCAACCTGCATACCAATTCCTCCTTTCCTTTGACCTTATATCTATGTGGTGGCTGTTGCATATAAATCTCTTCCTCTAGATCCCTGTGAAGAAAAGCTGTCTTCATATCTAATTGTTTAGGATACTACAGCCACAAGACTCAGAATAATTTTGAATGAAGTCATTTTAACACAATAGGAGAGAATAAATATTCCATCAAACTTTATACCTTTCTTCTATGCCTTACCTTGTACCTCCATTTTCCTCCATCTCCTTCCTTCACCCTATAAACCCAATTATTCTACAATGTTGTTTTTCCCATAGGCAAACGAACCAAATCCCAAGTTTGGTTTTGTAGCAAAGAGCCATTTCCTCTTCATGCCTCGCTTCCACTCCTTTTTGTATTCTACCCTGCATTGCTTCTTCATATGTTTTTGGTTCACCAGATTCAATCAACAAAACATAATTGAAAGAAGGAGAAAACCAATTGAGTGGTCTACTTCAGGAACGTGCCTTACCTCCTTCAACAACCATTGGTTTCCATTCTGCAATTTTATCAACACCTTGCCCTTTCCAAGAACCTTCCATGCTTCGTCACCTCATCACCTAAATGAACAACTCAAAAATCACCTTGAACATAGTCTTGAAAATATTTCCTATGAGGTGTAGCATGAAATGAACCCCCTGAGTCCACTACCCATGCATCATTGATAGTATCCAATGAGAGAATTAAGACATCTTGTAACACACTACTTGCTACATTTGCTTCCTACATATTCCCTTGTTGTCCATCTCCTTCCCTTTTCTTTCATGACCGACAGTCTTTCTTCAGGTGTCCTTTCTTCCCACCATGCCAGTACTATAATTTTCCTTTGGATTTGGATTTGCTTCTTCTTGAATTGTTGTGATGTCTTGGGCTCTTTCCGCTCTCCCTTTGTCTTCCCCTATTTTCAAGAGTCAAAGCATTACCTGAAGTTTCACCTGTTCTTTTCCATCGCATTTCTTGCTAAGGAGAACATCAACGTCATTAAACTTTAAAGTGTTTGACCTAGAAACAGAGTTACTCACACAGCCATGACCAAGCAATCCCAAAATTTTTCCAATGAGCACAAGTTCAAGAGAGCTCAAACCTCATCTTCAAGGTTTACTCCTACAGACCTTAGTTGTCTTGTAGTCATATTGAACTAATTCAAATGATTAGGCATAGACCCACCTTCTGACACCTTCAGATTGAATAGAAGCTTCATAAGAAATACCTTGTTAGAAGTCCATGGTTTTCCATACAATGTATCCAGTGTTCTCATCATGTCCTTTGTTGTCTTCTGCTCAAGAATGTTGAAAGCCACTGATGCTACCAAACATAGTCGTATCATTCCTAGCACCTTTCTACCAAGAACCTCCTAGCCTTCAACTGACATACTTGCAGGCTTCTTTGCAATCCCACCTAATGGCAAGAAAAGGTCCTTCTGGCACAGATAATCCTCAATGTGCATATTCCAATGCTGGTAGTTCTTGCCATTGAACTTCTTGATTTTGAATTTCCTTCTTCTGTCATTACTCCCACTCGAACCAGGAACCTCCTTCCTCATGAGTCAATGGACGTTGCTTAAACAAATGCTCTGATACCAGTTGTTAGGAGCAATGTGATAACAGAGAAACAATGCAAGAAGTAGAATGCATTAAATACACAATACAAAAAGCACACATATGGAGGAGACAAAGAGACACCAATATACATGGTTCACCTAGTGGGGGATACATCCACAGAGAAATAGCCAATCCTGCGTCTTTCTTATAGAGCAAGTGAGAAGATACAAGATACAAGATATAAGTAATATATCCACTACTCTCCTACTATGTGAGCCACACCCTTATCTTACAATTTTGACCACACAACTCATATAGCAATTTTCGAGTATTTTTAGCTTCAGAGGTGCTGCCAAGTAGGCTGTAGTGTGATTTCTCCATGCCTTAAGTATGACAAATGGATAGAGGGCCCCATTGCTCCACAAAATATGGTGCATGTGCTTAAAGGATATGATGCAAAGAAAAACATTCTACTAGAAACGTTAACTAACCCAAGGTTAATGCACAAAATTTCAACCTACGAAGGATTACCATGTAATGCGTAATATGTGAATCCTCCCATGCTTCTACCATCAATGACATGAATTCTCCCAATGTTGTCTTGAATCTCTTGTAATTAATCTCACCCATTTGACCCTGTCTAAGCAACTTTATAACTGCATCAAGATTTGTCCATAGTTTGGCTCTCAAAGTAGCAATTTGCAAAGGTGAAGCTTGATTCATAGTGCACTCGTACAAAGCTTTCCAGTACTCCCAACCTAGGGTGCTCTCAGCCAATTTATGTTTTTCTTTATCAGCATTGTGGTTAGATAAGACCTCCTTGCCTTTCCTCCACCCATGGAATTACCTATAATCACTCATTACCATGCACTCTAGTACTCTGCTCAGCATGCAAGCTTGGTTATTGGTAATTTACTGCACTCAATCATGCATGCAAGCCCGGTGGCTGGTAATTAACTGCTAGCCCGGTGGCAGTGGCTGACTTTCTTAATGAGTATTTGATGACAGTTAGGGCCTTTCTCTTCTAGTAGGAGAATGTCACCCACAACCAAGATCACCAAGTAGCTCAAATGCGCCTACAGAGGGATCATGATGAGCTAAGGGTGTTCGCATGCCATCCCTCTTTCTCTCTTCTCTACATGCATCCCTATTTCCCTCTTCTCTTTCTTTAGCAACTCAAGTTTTGTTAATTTGGTTTTGTTTATTTTTTTGTTTGCACCGTTTTAATGTAATAGCTATGTCTAGTTATTGGTTATCTGAATCAGAGTCGATCAATTTGGCACAATCTCACAGATGAGTCCAAAAAATATTATCTCTGGCATGACGTCTAGTTAGTTAGAGGAATTGCAACAAAGGGCCCTTTAATCTTGCATGACCTCATTTTATGCCCCTCTTGCTTCTTTGTATGGCAAGCCACCTTGGCCTCTAGGGTAGTCCTCTCGTTAGAGGGGGGTCACCTCGTAGTAGTGAAGCATCATCGATTGGGGGACGAGGTCATCAATGCTTGTTTTTTAATGCTTTTGTTTTGAGAGGCAAAATTTTCTCTCTTACCTTAAGGCCAACACCAGGGCATGACCTTCAAAGTAGTCCCTGGCCCTTACATTCACAAAGCATAAGAGGTAGATGAGACCACTCTTAAGATATAGATCCCTAAGCTCTCTCGAAGAGAAAGGTGGTAATATTTTTATTTTAAAGCATGTCATTTTTTGTTTTGCGTGCATGTAACTTGGAATCCCACTGATTAAAAGAAAACATGCGTGTAATCTATATCGTATTACATGCTCTAAATTGTTAAGATTTATATTATGGAGTTGTTGATATCAAAATTTTCATTGTGCTTGAATATATGCATGCATATTATCTTGCTTGCATCCAACAATTTCTTCATATAACATCTACCATCTTCCTTCTCATACTAGCTACTATCATTCGTAACATCACGATAGGAGCCACATCAAGTTGGTGAGAGAAGAAGAAGAGCAAGGAAGAGAACATTAACATAAGATGAGACCAAAGACAAAAGCAATATGATCATGAGATTTCAATATATTTGAAGCACATATAGAGAATTTCTAACGTGCCTCTTCAATGCCTACCTATAATTATCTAGCTTATCTCACAGTGGGTAGATCCTAGGCGGCTCCGAATGGAAGGATATACAAAAAATTAGTATCCAAGAAGGACATATGTCCATATGGACAACACAAGAAGAGGGGGATCAATCCAAATGTGAGGTGTGATGCCCCAACTCACTGCACTCAAATTTTTCTTCCATTTTTGATATATTCTTTCATCATCAAACATTAATATTGACTATTCTTGTAAGGAAAATATTTATGGGAAGTGATTTATTTTGCAAAACTCTATATGAGAGAGTTGTAGATCTTTGATGGGCTACAATATTGATACCTTATAAAGTTTGTGGTTCAATAATCTGAATGAGGAAATGGTGACCCGAAGATTAAGAAAAAGCATTGGACTGATTTTTGTACTTTGATTTACGTGCAAGATTCTAAATCGTAGGTTTGAAGCCCAAAATGGTGGATTTTGGCAGAAAGTGATGATGGCAAAGTGGAAGGAAATGAAAAGACAGTTCAAAGTCATACTATTGATTATTTCTATATTTGGTACCGTTTGGGAGATATGGACCTTTGAACAGGGATGATTTTCCACTGTTAAAGAAGAAACTTGCTAAATTGCAACAATCTATTTCTAGAAGCAAGGGGCTGATTTTTAGAACAATCAAGTTTACATCTCAAAAAGATAGATTTTGAAAAGTTTGGATTTATCTGAGATGCAAAGTTTTTCGTGATAACTCTCGAGGCAGATTTTAGATAAGAGAATCAAAATTTCGACTGAGATCAAGATCGAGGACCAAGAATAGAATTTGAGATTCAGACTGAGATTATGATTTCTTATGAGATTGATATTGAGATTATGATTTCTTATGATTGATACTGAGATTATGATTGAGAGTGAGATTGCGATCATGATTGAGATGATGGAGGTAGGGCACTATATCCTTCTTCTTACGGGAAGATTTTCCTTATAAAGGATTTCTTTTGCATAAAGATGTTCACTCTTTTGAAATTTCAACTTGCTATTTTATGTGAAATCTTGACTTCTACGACTTGGTGCCTCACAAGTGGCATGAGAGCCAGGTTTTGACTCTTGAAACTGCACAATTTTTTAGACAAGTTTTAAAATCTAGCAAAGTGACTAAATTTCAATTTCAAATTCTATTCTTAGCTCAATTCTCAAAATATATTTGTCCTTGAAGAAATATAGGGATTTTGAAATTCACTTTTCTCTAGTTTAAGAAGGGAAAAAATTGGAAAGATGATAGAACAAGAGACTATGTGCATGGAGCTCTTGATGGGATCTACTTGAAGAGTAGTTATAGGCCTTGAAGGTAGATCAAATAGAAAATGACAAATTAACCAAGAAACTTCATGTCTCGAAGCCCCAGTGAAGAAGGTGGCACATCGAAATATTGTGACTAGAGAGCAATCGAATCAAGAAAAGGGCTAATCCAAGAAATGGGAACAAATTATGGGAAGATAATGAAAAAAGGAATCAAGAAGAGTATAAGTATGTGGATCTAGTTTAGCTTTCAGATTGTCATACGTTGTGAACACCGATTTGAAGCCCATATCAAGCACGAAGTTTGATGAGAGAGAGATATGAAGCAGGAAAGGAAGAGATGGAAGAACCCAATATTTACAATAGGTGTGCTTATGGTAGAGGGCAAAGGAGGAATTTCTTGAAGATAGAAAATTGCATTGATGCAACATTAAAATAGGACTTTCAGAGATCGAACCTTTTGGAATTTGATGGAATCGGGAAGACAACAGAAGACACCAAAGCTTAGAAGAATTGGAGGACAATTTTGCATTGCAAGAGTGATGAAAGTGAAAAGGCTATATAGGTAGTCCTATAGCTTACAAGAATAATGCCGACTCCTTGAGCAAGGCTTGAATGGAATCCATAGAAAAGAACTTAATACAGGCCATTTGCAATCATTTGTATCAATTGCTCGATCTTGAGACCAATGGGAACTTCTATTAAACATGAAGTTTGGACACAACACATGGCATCAAAGTATTTGGGCGTAATGCAACCACCTTAAAGGAAGAAGAAGATAGAATAGATATGATGTTGGTATAAGGAATGCTGGTAATATCAGGTGTCGACTTCATATCAAACATGGTGAATAGGGGAGAAGTAGAGAAATAGGTGATGAGAAGTGGAGATATAGACTTTTGTATAGCAACCAGGGGAGCCAATGAGAAGTGGGAGATAGACAATGGAGAAATAGACTTAATGGAGAAATATAATTCCAAATGGTGAACATGGGAGTGAATAGGGGAGCCTATTGAGTAGTGGTGAAATAGCATTCAATGCATGAAGATGAGGGTTCTCTTTATGCTTGCATCTAAGTATTACCAACCAGTTGAACATGTCACATTTGATCAATTGGCATGCCCAAAAAATCATTAGTGGCCTTCAAATTTAAGCCAAATTCGAGCTGAATTAATCGCATGTCCAACTAATTATGACCTGCCTTTACCCAATCAATCAATCATGCACCCAATGCATGCTAGCCACAAGATTCAATCACTCAATCACTCAATCAATCAATCAATCAATCAATTAATCAATTAATCATGTGCCCAATTCATGCTATCCAGTGGATTCATTCACAATGCCAAATAAAGTCTTGGTGACTGGTAATTACCTACTCACTCTACTTACTCTGTGCAAGCCTGGTGTTGGAGCCCGATGGTTATCATCGTGGCTATAGTTCAAATCATCATTACATTCTTAAATTGATGCCACCCTTGCATAGAGCCGTATACTTGCACCCAATTCATGCTAGCTATAAGGCATCATCCCCAATGGTTGGGCCACTAAATTAAGACTCAATGACTAATAATGAGCTGCTCAGTTGCTCACTCTACTTAATTTGCATGCAAGCCTGATGGTTGTCATCATGGTTTAAGATGAAATCATCATTACAAATTTATTATTTGTTACATTCTTAATTGATATTTGCCTTGCACACTCCCCCTTGCATCCAATGCATGCCAGCTACTTACTTTGGAAGCTTGCTAACTAGTTACTTAGTAGAACTCTACTTACTATGCATGCAAGCTCAGTGATGCATGCCACCTAGTGGTTGTCATCGTGGCTACAATTCAAATCATCATTACATTCTTAAATTACTGCCTCCCTTGCACACTCCCCCTTGCATCTAGTGCATTCTAGCTACTTACTCTGCATGCACGCTCGGTGGTTGTCATTGTTGCTATAGTTCAAATCATCATTGTATTATTCAATTGTGATTCATTACATTTTTAAATTTATGCTACTCTACACACTCCCCCTTGCGTCCAATGCATGCCAGCTACTTATTACTCTATGAGCTTAGTAATTAGGTGCTCAATAGAACTAACTTACTCTACATGCAAGCTCACTAGTGCATGCAATCTCGATGGTTGTCATCGTGGTTATAGTTTGAATCATCACTTAAATTGACACCACCCTTGCACACTCCTTGCCAAGTATTGAGCCATTTAATCAAAATTCAATCCATATACTTCATCCAATGCATGCTAGCAAGCTACTTACTCTGCTTGCAAGCCTAGTGGTGCATGTTATATTGTTAATTGATGCCACCCTTTCACAATCTCTTGCACTCATCCATCTTATCCCCTAGCATACTCCATTGTAGTTATATTCCCTTGCAATCAACCATATTACTCCCTAGCATACTCCATTATAGCTATATTTCCTTGCACTTTGGATTACAAGTGCATCCATGTGTGCGTCAATGATTGGTTCTATTTCGTGGACCACATAAGGAGGCAAGAGAGTGTCCTACTCGTGGAGAGGTAAGATATAGAGCAGATCTCAAAACTTTCAATGTGCCTCATAACGTTCTACAACATTTTCCCATAATCCCTTGCATCCAACATATGTTCAAGTGCAAATCCATTGCAGAGCTCATGTCATGGCATTCCTCCCATTGATGGCAAGTGGAGAACTCCCGCAGACACTCCTATGTCGTGGAAGCATATTGAAGACACATGGCCAAGCTTCAAGGAAGAACCTAGCAGCTTGAGACTTGGATTGGGTATGGATGGTGTGAACCCATTTGGTCTCAAAAGCACCTCTTATACTGTATGGCTAGTGATATTGGTGAATTATAATCTTCCACCCTCTATGGCGATTAAGAAAGGACATGTTATGTTATCCCTTCTAATTCCAGGGAAACATAAAGTCAAAAATCTTGATGTTTATCTGAAGCCTTTGATTGATGAGCTAGAGGTACTTTGGAGAGGTATTGAGGTGCATGACATGATCGTCTCTCACGAGACTTTAACTACAAAGCAGTCTTGATGTGGATGATGCATGACTTCCCAAGCTATGGCAAGTTTGTTCAGGTAAGCATTGAACTTTTAATTATGATTAGGCAATCGATGTGGCACCCTAAACCCACCTTACTTACGTAATTGTGTCTATTGTTTAGGTCTCACTACATCGAGTTACCATCCATGTCTTGTTTGTGGTCCTTCGCTAGTTGCTTCACGGGTAGACGAATTGAATAAGGTCATCTATGAGAATCACCATCGATTTCTCCCACTTGATCATCCTAGATATGTCGCCCCTTGGAATGAAGTCCCCCACAGTCGCTCACTATAGGAGATTGGATGAGAATTTGGGACAGCTCCATGACTCCTCCACCAGTTGGCATGAGCTGGTAAGGGTTTGTAACTATTGTGTGCTATATTGAATGGAAATAAAGATTGCACGCTAACACCATCTTTTGTTTAGATACTCCATCTTTTATCGACTACCATATTGGTCCCAATCACTTGCTTGATCCCATGCATATCTTCAAGAATGTGGCGTCTACCATTTGGGAACATTTGAATGGGACACAAGATTCCGCAAGCATAAGGGAGGATCTACGCACTACAAGGAGGATGCATGAAGCTTGGCCACAAGAGAGGCCAAATGGGCATGTATTTTTACCCCGTGCACCATGGAGCTTATCAAAGCTAGAGATGGTGGTGGTGAAGCGAGCTATCACTACAATTTGTACTCCCACTGGATGCATGAGGTGTTTGAAAAGGCCTTCACAAAGAGCAAGAAAAGAGGTGTAGAGCAATTATATGGCTTGAAATCTCATGATTGGCACAAGATGCTCCAAGTAAGTATGACTTAGCATAATCTCTTTTTCCTTCCAAATTTGTGATTGTAGAAGTAACTAATCAACCATCACTTGTGTGTTCAGTTCATACTACCTACTACTAGCATTTTTTATAGTGCATCAAAGGACATGAAGGATTGTATTTACAAGATGGGTGAGCTTGTGAGGTACTTTACAGGATACAAAATGTGAAGTGTATCAATGCTCCATGCAAGGTTTTCATATTGCTAATATGGTGCACTTTTTTCTTTCTAGGTATGTGAACTCAAAGGAAATAGATCCCACTGCACTTGAGGATGCTCGAGTTATGTCAGTTGAGGTGGTTTGTTTAGTGGAGGAGATCTTTCCACGTTCTATTCTCACAAGCCAACTACATCTCAGAGTGCATTTGGTGTGGATGAGATTGCTATATGCGGCACTGTACATGCACGATGGCTGTTCTTCCTCGAGCGCTTCATGAAGACCTTGAAGGGTATTGTGAGGCAAAATGCAAGGCCCAAAGGTAGCATGGCCGAGGGTTGGATGGTATAAGAGTCACTTGTATATATTTTTGAGTTTCTTGTTGATGTGGATAGCTCGCTCCCACGACTATGGAGAGATGATGAAGACCTAAGGATTGCCTCTATTGTGCCTCAAGGGAAAGGATGGAGCAAAGTAATGGACATAGAGTTGCTTAATAATATCAACCTCTATTGCATGCTTAATAGTGATGTGATGAAAAGATTAGAAAATAACAATATATTGATTTTCATTTCTAAATTTCACAATTTCAATCAGTAAACTGTTGTTTGTCTTAAACTAGCACTGGACTGAATCACATTGAGTCCAAGCCATTCCGGTCTAGAAATTAAGTGGTATATGACCCGAATGGTAGGAAATTAAATTTAACTAATTTAAGCATTAAGAAACCCAGTAATTTCAACCACCAAGACCATCAACAACTAATGTTTGTTCAACCACATTGGTTTAGGACATCACATAACTGGTGATTGAGTTGAAGTAGCCACGGTTGCATGATGTTCCAACCACTGTTGCAAAATATATTGTTGTTAATTTTTGCTCAACCACGCCACTGGGCTGGTCAACAACTAATGTTTATTCAACCACACTAGTTTAGGACAATCACATAATTGGTGATTGAGCTAAACCAACATATAGTTGCATGGTATTATAACTATCCAGCTGGTTTAGGACAATCACATTTAGTCCAAGATTGGTTTAAGAAATGAAACAAGTAGACTATCCCAAAGCTCAATCATCACAAACAACCATCGAGATGGTTTAGGCACCACTGACCTATGTTGTATAAAGCATATGTATGATGTGCTCCTCCTTGCATCCCATTTGCTTTTTATAGATGTCCTTTCTATTTTTAGAAACTCTTGTATGTTTGTGCCAAAAGGTCATCACTCAAGTAATGACTTTTGCACTTTGGTTGTCTCTTCTTTTCTTGAGTCCTATTGAAGCCCATAGACTTCTCAGGTCAGGATGATCGTGCATTGCTTCTGCCCTACGTTTAACCGCTGGAGCCACGTTGGTTTTTTTAATTGAAAATATCTTTGACATTGTGCCCCCAAGCTGTTTCTCCTTTGTTTCAAAGGACACCAACATAGCTAATGTCACTCTTTTTGTAGCAAGTTGATCTAAGTTGTGCACCCCTTTCACTTTCTATAGGCCATTTCTCAGATTAGATAGCATCGCCTCTTGGGCATGCATCTCCCGAGGTGTTGGTAGTTACTCTATGAACTTTAGGATACATGCTAAAGCTTGTGAAGACTCGAGATTGGTATTCACTTGAATGGCCTGATGTTGCTGCCTCGAATGCTCCCACTAATCGTGACACCATAGCTCATGTTCTTAGCTCTGATGGCAATGATCGGATGCATGCATCTGTAACTGCTTCCTATTGCTTCTCTGGAAGGAGTCTTCTTTCTTCTTGTTGTTTCTCCCTTCAAAAATGTTGCAAAAGTGTCTTCCATTGCCATTTTGATACCATGCCATTGCTTTCCTTCACTCGCAATCTGTTCCTTGTGCCTTGAGCATGATTTTTGTCTCATAGCCTCTGTCTACTTCTCTTTTGCAATCCATGGAGAGATGCATGTTGCCATTGAATCCATGGCCACAATCAATCTAGAATAGACCTAGAGAAGCTAGCTTGTGAGACAAGCAAAGAATAGAAGACAACTTACCCGAAAGAAGAGAATGCCAAACTGAGGCTATGAGGTAAGCAAAGAATAGAAGACAACTTACCCAAAAGAAGAGAATTCCAAACCAAAGGAAATTTCCTCATCCGAGAAGAAGAAGAAGAAAGGGCACTTAACTCATGAATGGACGGAAATTCCTCTCTTAGCAAGAAACACTCAAGCTCATAATGAACTCAACTCTCTAAATGAAGAAATCTCGAGATCTAAAAGTAATCTTACATTCTAAAACTAATTTAGGAATGGGAGCAATCCTAGTGAACTACTAATGAGCTAAACTAGGAGAGCTAAACCTATGCTCTAATACCATGACAAAACATGTGTGCCTCAGGATCTATGGAGCACTCTAAGGTGGATGGAACCTATGTGGAGACATGATGAAGAGAGTGCTCATGACATGTACCTCAAGTCAATTAGGTTCCAAGATAGATTAGCTTGGACTCATAAAGAGAATCTTGAGATAGTGCAAAGTGCTTGATTTGATATTACTTCAAATGAACCTTCCTTTTATAGGTGAGGGTACTTACATCCATTTGCTTGCTCACATGTGGGATATCTCCTCCATGCCATGTGGCAACTTACCCTTTACTCATACCTTTGCTCTACATGTCCTCATGGCACCACAACTCTCAACACATCATTGCTTTCTTCTGCACTTGTCACAGAATTGGTCATGTACTGCACCATAAACAAATGCTCATTTCTGTCATCACCCTGTCTATAAGAGGATGCATAATTGCCTTGCTGCAATGTTCCAGTCATGATGTCATTCTGCTTTTTATAGCAGTCTTTAGCCATATGACCCATTTTACCACAGTAATAGCATTCAACATTGCTGTTTGCATTTTGGCCTCTCTACCATCCACCACGACCTCTTTGGCTCCCCCTGCCTCTAAAGTTGCCACGTCCTCCTCCATAGGACTGGTTTTCTAAACTTGGCTACATATTCTGATTTCTGCCACGGCCTCCAGATCGGTGTGCTCTATGTCTGGCTCTACCTCTTCCAGCATTTGAGTAGAAGACAATTTCTTTTGAAGTTCCTCCTGAAGAAGATGCACCACCATTTCTCTGCTCTTTAGAAATTAGAAGAGCAATCAACTCCTCAAAATGAGGAAAATTCTCACGGATGGCAATGCATGTACGGAATTGTGCATAATCCTTTCCTATACCATTTAAGGTCATAGAAACTAAATCATCATCATCCACTGGCGACCCAATGGAAGCAAGTGCATTTGCAATCTTCTTCACCTTCATATGGTAGTCATTGATGCTCATATTTTCTCTTTGCACATTATGCAACTCCTACTTGAGCTACATTTTCCTGGCTTGCGTATTTGTGCTATACATTTTTGTCAAAGTATCCCATGCCTCCTTCGGTGTGCTTGCATCCTGAATATGCACAATCATAGAATCTAAAATACTGATAGATAGCCATTACATAACTTTCCTGGCTCTCTCATGCCATCCTTTAAATGCTTGCAACTCCTATTAATTGGGAAGATTAGGAATAAATGGTTCTTGTTCAACTCCAAGTAATGAACTCCCAATAGCCTTTTCCCTTGAGGAAATTGTTATTCTAAATATCCATGCTTGGAAGTTGTTCTTGTCAAGCTTTTCAGTGACTATCTATGAAAGAGCATTAGACGCCATTACATATAACACTGCAAAAATATTTTGTCACTGCAAAAAACACAACTTCTGCCTCACAAGGGCAAATTTGCAAGACTGACGAAAGTGGTGTTTGACCACACAATCACTTCCTAGTGACGATTTTGCATCAACAAGCAATAAAAATGATTCTGTCACTCCCAATATCTCTGCGCACAAGCATACGATGCAATTTCTGCAACAACTTTTCACCGACCTGCGGAACAGTGGTCGCACAACAAAAATAGGGCACTTTTTCTGAGTGCCTGCAGAAAACTTTCGCCACCAAAACGGGCCTCAAAATGGCCTTGAATCAAAAAAATAATGTCACCAAGGGCTTTGCCCACACCTGAAGCATATACTACCCTCTCACCACACCACGAAGGGCATCCCAATCTGAGACAGTGCACTCAGTGCACTTTCTGGCTGTGGATTTGCTCCCAAACTCGAAAAAGGAAAGCAACACTGATCCTCTTACCAAGACACCGTGAACTTGGTTTGCTTTCTTGAGCTCCTTACCACGAACTGAGCTTTGATACCATGTGAAGAGAGTTGGAGAGACATAAGGAGCCTCACTTGCAGCTTTCTCGCATACACAATGGGGGAATACACACAAAGGTAGAGGCTAAAAACAGTTTTCCTCTAGTTGTGAAAGCCAAAAGAACTCTCTCTTAGTACAATTTCAACTAACCACCGATCTGGTCATTAATTATATATATTTGTGAAATACATTTTTGTCTCAACCATTCTTGTTTATGACAATCACATAACTCTTATTTGACCTAAGCCAGTTGACCTAAGCTAGGCCATTGATATATTGCATGATGTTCCAACCATCGTGGTTTAGGACACTCTACATTAAGTCCAAGCCATCATGGTTTAGAAATTACTGTGATAAATGATTCAAAATAGCCCAAAAATTAAACTTAAATAATATTTAACTACTAGGAAAGACAATAATTTCAACCACGAGGCTGCTCATCAATCAACACAATGACAATATATTGTTGTTTCTTTCAGTTGCAAAATATATTGATGTTGAACAACGCTGGTGTTTGACCTAAACTAGCATGGTGATATATTGCATGATGTTACAACCAAACAATCATGTTAAGTCCAAGCCAACCCAATTTAAAAATTAAATAATTAAACTATTCCAAAACTACTTCATAGACAACCACTAAGTTGGTGAAATATATTGCTATTCAACCACACTAGTTTAGGGCAATCAAATAACTGGTGTTTGACCTAAACCAACAAGGTGATATATTGCATGATGTTCCAGCCAGTGGGATGGTTTTGGATAATCACATTAAGTCCAAGCCACAGCAGCCTAGTTTAAAAATTAAATCAAACAATTAAACTATTCCAAAACTCATTCGTGAACAACATCGGGCTGGTTTAGTCAACCATTGACATGTGTTGTATCAAGCATGTGTATGATGTGCTAATCCCATGTTGTTACTCGACCAATAAGTTTGAAACTTAGGCTATCTCTCCTTTCCTTGTGCTCCGTTGAAGCCCAAAGACTTCTTAGATTGGGATGATCCTACCTCGGGGATTCACCTATAAAAAATTTAGTGTACCACGTGCATTCAAAAGGAGGGGTATTTTAATCCAACTTTTAAGAAAAAATTAACAGGATTACAATAACAAGAGGGGTTTTTTAATTCAACTTTAGAAAAAACTGTTAGTTGATAAGTAAGATAAGTAAGGAGGGGCAATTTTTTTGGGGGGGGGAATTAACACCAAATTCAAAACCATAAAGCTAGTGTTTGTGCATCTTCTTTTATAATTGGACAAAATGCATCAATACGAAATCCAAGGTTTTGAATAGTGCACCACTTGCATGATTGACACTCAACAAAGGAAGAGATTAAGTAAGACCTTGAGAGTATGGGATTGTGGTGGCTAGGAGTAATGTCCCATCTTTTGAGCTAGTGAGATGTCTAGAATGATCTTGGATTGGTGAGGAGATAGACCTTGAGCGGTGAGGGCCTTTTATGTTTAGGATTTGTAGCTGTTCCAAAGGCTATTGCACTTTGAATTTTGAATATATTTCAGGGTATTCCTTTAAGGAAATATGCTTAATTAAAAATGATATTGTGATGCCAAAAATTGATATTTTTTATTTGGCATTGGTATTGTTTTCTTCTATGTTTGATAAGAGTTTGAGTATCAAGTGATAGCCTAGTGGCTCTCACTTATTTTTATTTTCTAAGATATTGTATGGGATTGAGAGGATGAGTGGAATGAATCATTGTAAATGCCATAGGTATGACTTATAAATACCTTGGTATGGGGTGAGAGTTATTTGTGTATGGGATATTATGGGGTTTTTAGAAAATAGGAAGAGTGAGTCATATAAAGAGGTGGGCTCATGTCCATGTGTTCCAATAATATAAGAGAGGCCACATGCCAAGCGTGTGGAAGGCATGTGGAGGAGTGTGGAGTCAAGAGGAATCCTTCTAGAATTCCCATGTGAAATAAGGAGGATGTGGACATATGGAAAAGAGAGGGTCCGTGTGGGCTCCATGTGGGGAGACTCTTGACTTTCTTAATATTTTAAGAGTCTTGAGCATCTTTTGATGGGACACATGGCAAGAGTAGCCAAAAAGGACGTGGATGGTGACATACGGGCTTATGTGATTGATGGGGAAAAGAATCTATAGGCAACAATTGTAAATGGGTGCAGGAGGGTGATAAAATCTCTATAAAAGGAGCCCTCCTCTCCCTTGTTCATAATCCCTTCCACCATTAGGCCTCATGTTGCTACAGCTCTAGTCTCGTCAAGCCTCTTCCATGAGCCTTCTCTCCCTCTTGTAGATATTCTCTTATGTAGACTCTTGAGTCCCTCTCTCTCTAGTTTATTCTCTCTCTATGAGTAGTCTTGGAGCTTCCGCTCCCTCTTGTATGTATGAAACCTCTTCTTTTCCCTTGTGTTTGTAGTATTTTGAGTGTATTTGAGTGGAATCTTACTCGCATGGTAATGAAAGTCACTTCTTATCATTTTCCTTGAGTCTCCCTTCTTTTTTCTCCACTCCTATGTTCTTTTGTCTCTCTATTCAAGTCTCTAAAGTAGTTCTTGTTCGGTCGCTCACTGTGCACACATGGTCCATCCGTTTCCCGAGCCACCATGCAAGCTTCTTCCTCTCTTTTAGGTGAATTCTAGGGGTGTTGGATCGTTGATAATTGTGGAGCCTTAAGGGAGTAGTTTGCTTAGGCAAAATCTGCATGGGCAGATGGCAGTGAATATAGCAACTAGACCGCCTATTAGTATTTGGCCTATAACTTTCTCCTCGGTGGTCTGATTTCAATGAAACTCATATCAGCGCAAATATCTCTTTAACATCTCCCTCCGATGTACTTAGTTTTTTGCATTGGGTCTAGGACAAGAAGTTATGAGTCTCTGTGTATGATTGTTTATTTCTATGGTAGTTTTTACCCCCTTTCAGTAAACTGTCCATATCTCTTCAACCAGTTATCTGTTTTCAACGAAACTTATATCAGTACGAAGCTCACTTCAAGGAACATCCTTGTATGTACTATAATTAAAAATAGATTTCCTCTTCTTAGTTGTGAAAGCCAAAAGAACTCTCTCTTAGTACAAAAGGAATAGATGAACCCTATATGTGGGTCTCAAACCAAACTCAGCTAGCCTAGGTGGCATACTAACTGAGCCACTAACTAGAGTACATAAAGATAGTTGTCATCTAGCTATTATTCATGGGTGGTGTACCAACCCCATCTACAGCTAACAAGTCGGTGACATAAATGCACAACGGTCACCCTGGCATATCACGAGTGGAGCTCGATATCTTAACACTCCCCCTTGAGCTCAATCCCAATTCTTGCATACCAAGCAGGTCTCCGAACTTGCGTAGCTTCTCTACACCCAATGCCTTCGTGAATATGTTAGCTACCTGATCCTCTGTGCTAACATAAACTAGATCAATAAAACCTACTAGAACCTTCTCTTGCACATAGTGATAATGCACCTCAATGTGCTTTGTTCTAGCATGATAGATTGGGTTATTTGCCAAGTGTATACTGCTCATGTTATCACAATAAATGACAACTGGCCCATTTGTAGACTGAAGCATATCATAAAGTAGCTTACGCGACCAAGCTACCTCACATGCAGCCATTGCTGCACCCATGTACTCAGTCTCTGTGCTCGACAAGGCAACTGTAGGATGTTTCTTGTTGCTCCAAGTGACTGCAGCACTCCCAAAAGAGAACACATATCCACTGGTAGATCATCTATCAGAAATACTACCAGCCTAATCAGCATCAGTGTATCCATGCAATTGTATCTGAACCCCAGTCTCATAAAATAGTTCATACAACAATGTGGACATCACATACCTTAGTATGCGTCTAGCCACATCCAAATGCGGTTTCCTTGGAGCCTGCATAAACTGACTTACCAACCCAACAACATAGCTCAAATCTAGCCTGGTAATAGTCATATAAATTAACTTTCTACTATGCATCTGTACATAGTAGGGTCTTCTAGAAGCTCACCTGCATCTGCACTTAGCTTCACATTCTGCTCCAAAGGAACTAAAATAGGCTTACAGCTTGTCATCCCATATTTGGACAGCATGTCCAATCCAAACTGCCTCTGCAAGAGCCATATCCCACTTGTGGATCTAATCACCTCAATGCCCAAGAAGTTATGTAGCTCTCCCAAATCCTTCATCTCAAACTTCTGCTTCAATAGCATTTTCACATGAAGGATATCTTCATCACTATCACTTGTGATGATCAAATCATCAACATAAATGACAAGCAACATAATACCTTTCTTTGTTTTTCTCACATAAAGTGAGAAATCTGTTGTGGAAATCTGAAAGCCAATAGTGACAAGATACTATCCTATCTTGTCAAATCATGTTGTGGGTGCTTGCTTCAAGCCATACAAGGCTTTCTTCAACCTGCAAACAAACTCAGGATGAACATCATGCACATAACCTGGTGCCTGCTCCAAATAGACCTCTTCTTGCAAATCACCATGCAAGAGGGCATTCTTTACATCCATCTGATGTAAAGACCATCCCTTTGATGCAGCCATAGCAATGATTGCTCTTATGGTTGCCATCCTTGCAACCGGACTGAATGTTTCTTCATACTCAATGCCATATGTCTATGCATACCCCTTGACAACTAATCTTGCCTTGTATTTGCTCACAGAACCATCTGCATTGTGCTTCACCTTATAGACCCACTTGCAGCCAATTGCATTCTTGTCTTTATGCAAAGGCACCAATTCCCATGTAGCATTTGCTTCCAAGTCATCATTTCTTCATCCATGGCTTTCTCCCATTTTTGTTTTCTCATGGCTTGCTCAAAAGAAGTGGGTTCTGGTTCATGTATCACTTTGACCATATAGGCATAGTGAATGGCTGTAAACCCATCATATTTTAGCCTATCCACAAGATACTTAACTTTGGTAGACCTGCGCAAAATAGGCTCACTACCAGGTGCTCTCAAAACATCCCTTGTATTCCTTACTCTAGGTGTAACAACAGAAGGAATACCCAACTCATCATCAAGGCTCTATTATGAGCCACTGGATTCACCATCCACATAAGAGTGACCTACATTCACATCAACCATGGGCTGATCTACTTTCTCTTTTCCCTTTCATGATACTTGCATACCACTATCTACATTGCTTTGAGGAGATTCTCCTTATCTCAATCTGCCTATCCATGGCGAAGTATGTGAACCACTGCTAGAGGACACTACAGGTCCACTAATATTTTGTGATTGCTACTGTGAATTCTGTACATCTACATTATCAATCACATTTACTGGTTTATACCAGCTGCTCATCTCATAAAAAACAACATCTGTGCTCATTGTAAACTTACGAGTAGAAGGGTTATAGCATCTATACCCTTTCTGCTATGGAGAATAACCAATGAAGATGCATGTCTCAGCCTTTGGATCCAACTTGGATCTCAACTCATCTGGCACATGAACATAGCCAATGCAACCAGAAACTTTCAAATGAGAAATATCGGGTTCCTACTAGTATACCGCTCCTCTGGCATCATGCCATGTATTGCTGCAGTGGGAGTCTTGTTTATTATGTAGACTGCTGTAGCAACTGCTTCAGCCCAATAATAATCTGGCAAGTCTTTTTCGTTGAGCATGGCACGAGATACCTCTCCAATATGCCTGTTTTTCCTTTTTGCAAGTCCATTTTTCTGTGGGGTATGACTCCATGAATATTGCTGCTTTATGCCATGCTCCTGCAGGAGCCTTGCAAACTCATTTGAGAGGTACTCTCCCTCTCCATTTGACCTTAGGCATTTTATTTGGAGGCCTATTTCTTTCTCAACCATAGCTTTAAAAGCTTTGAAATGCCCAAACACTTCACTTTTCTTTTTCATAAAATACACCGAAACTTTTTTGTTGTAGTCATCAATAAAAGTGATGAAATTATGACAGCCTCCAATAGATGCAGCTTTAGTAGTCCACACATTAGAGTGAATAAATTCCAATGGCCTCTTACTCTCTTGAACATGTTTAGGAAATGGTTTCCTTGCCTGTTTCCCAAATTGACAGGCTTCACATACCTTATGCATTTCTACAACCTTAAACTTAGGCAATCCCGCAACAATATTTTGGGACTGCATTAATTTAAGTCGTTGTACATTAACATGACCAATGCGTTTATGCCAGATAACAATATCTACAACTACACCGGTCCCATGTGCAATTATTGTTGCACTCAATTCAGGCATGTCCACATCCAACGTAAACATCCTGCCCTTCTTCTTCCCTTTTGCTATCAAGCGACCTTTATTTTTCATATCCTCAACAAAGCATCCATGAGGATTAAATCTGACCTGCAAGCCCTACTCAACCATTTGACCAACATAAACTAGGTTCTTGGTGATATTCGGGACATGAAATACAACAGACAGGCATTTCTTTTTCCCATCCTTCATAGACAAAGGAATTTTACCAATCTGCACAATAGGATGTGCGATATGATCACCACTCTCCACAAATCCTGGTCTTTCCATTTTTCTCACATCCTGCATCCATTCTGCATGACCTGTCATGTGGTTTGATGCACGTGAGTCAACATACCACACATCATTGCTTTCTTCTGCACTTGTCACAGAATTGGTCATGTGCTGCACCAAAACAAATGCTCATTTTTGTCATCACCCTGTCTACTAGAGGATGCATAATTGCCTTACTGCGATTTTCCATTCATGATGTCATTCTGTTTTTTGTAGCAGTCTTTAGCCATATGACCCGTTTGACCATAGTAGTAGCATTCAACATTGATGTTTGCATTTTGGCCTCTCTGGCATCCACCACAACCTCTTTGGTGTGCTTGCATCCTGAATATGCACAATCATAGAATCTGAAATACTAATAGACAGCCAGTACATAACTTTCCTAGCACTCTAATGCCAGCCTTTAAATGCCTACAACTTCTGTTGATTGGGAACATTAGGAATAACTGGTTCTTGTTTAGCTCCAGTAATGAACTCCCAATAGCCTTTTCCCTTAAGGAAATTTGTCATTCTAAACTTCCATGATGGGAAGTTGTTCTTGTCAAGCTTTTCAGTGACTATCTGTGAAAGAGCATCAGATGCCATTACAGAACACTGCAAAAATATTCTGTCACTGCAAAAAACACAACTTCCGCCTCACAAGGGCAAATCTGCAAAACTGATGAAAGTGGTATTTGACCACAGTCACTTCCTAGTGACAATTTTGCATCAATAGGCAATAAGAATGATTATGTCACTCCCAATATCTCTATGCATAGGCATATGATGCAAATTTTGTGGCAACTTTTCACCGACCTGCAGAACAGTGGTCGCACAACAAAAACAGGGCACCTTTTTGAGTGCTTGTGGAAATCTTCCACCACCAAAACGGGCCCCAAAATGGCCTCAAAATGGTCTCAGAGCATATACTACCCTCTTGCCACGCCGCAAAGGGCGTCCCAAGTGCACTCTTGCACTTTTCGGCTGTGGTACCTGTAGAGATTTTCTCCCAAACTCAAAAAAGGAAAGCAACACTGATCCTCTTACCAAGACACCATGAACTTGGTTTGCTTCCTTGAGCTCCTTACCATGAATCGAGCTCTGATACCATGTGAAGAGAGTGGGAGAGAAGTAAGGAGTCTCACTTGCAGCTTTCTCACATACACAAAGGGGGAATACACACAAAGGTGGAGGCTGAAAGAACAATTTTCCTCTTCTTAGTTGTGAAAGCCAAAAGAACTCTCTCTTAGCACAAAAGGAATAGATGAACCCTATATGTGGGTCTCAAATCAAACTAAGCTAACCTAGGTGGCATACTAACTGAGCCACTAACTAGAGTACATAAAGATAACTGTGAGTGGATCTGTGTATGCCTTAGTTGACTCTGTTGGAGGTCCAACGCTGTTGTGCTACTGTCGCCCTACCGTCGAGGTAGCCTTGGAAGCTGCAGGTAGTTGTAGCTAGGTGTTTAGCTATGGCATTGGAGGAAGCTTTTCTTCTATAAGTTTCTCTTGAAGTCACCTCTAGTTGCTGCTTCGTTGTAGGTTAGCCTTTGGAGAACTGTTCATAGGCTTTAGAGACTCAAAGTTCTCTATAGAACAAGGGACTCATCCGAAGCAATGGACTCAGATCCCTCTACGTATCTTTTGGAACTTGCTCTCTCTCTCTCTCTCTCATTTCTCTCAAAAGTAGAACTTGGTCTCTCAATTCAATGCAATTCTTTCTCAATACTCTCTCTCTCTCTTTCTCTTGAAGAAGAAGAAGAATAGATGTAAAATCTTTCTCTCTCTTGAAGCAATGAATCGAAAAGAATTCTCTCTCACACAAAAAGAATAGTGGATGGAAACTTTCTCTCTGTAATGAGTTATACAACACTCATCTACATAGGCTTTGTGGGTAACCTATGCTCTAATACCATGTGAAAGATCCAATATATGATCACCACTAAGCCTAGTGCACAGAAGATCGGCGGAAGAACTAAGGAGGCTCAAAGCACACTAAATAAGACATGAGAGGAGATAGCAAATCTATATCTCTTGCAATGTGTGTTCTCAACAATACATGATAGGCTTCTTATATAGAGAGAGCCTTTATAATAGTCAAACCATGTGGGATCCTCTCATCCACATCTTTCCTTGTGGATATCCTCAATCCACATCTCCACATCATGTAGTCCACATCCTAGGGTGGCTACTTTGATTCTTTCCTATACCATACCTTAGCCTCTAATTATGTGCTCATGGCACCACAACTCTCAACACTACAAGCAAGCACTACTTCTTAGGACTGAAGCTCTGACTTCCTTTTACACGTGCCACACTCAATCAATTTGTATGATACAGCTAATAGTGATGAGTGAGAATAGTGAACACCCTCCTTTTGAGTATGGCAAGTTGGATGGAACCAGCTATGGCATATTAAAATGTAAGCTTGAAAATGTTCTCGAAGTGAGAATGTTGTGGGGTATAGTTGATGGAATTGAGAAGAGGCATAAGGAAAACTTGAGTATTTTTCATGAAGCATCAATAGGCTTACACTTTTATAAACTTATGACAAAACTTAGGACAGTATAATTCCTATGGTTAGAAATCTAAAAATGCCAATTGAAGCTTGGAAAACACTTCAATCTTGATTGTAGATGACTCTTTGGTAGTACGTGCCTTCAGCATTGACGAGCTTACAAAGGAATGCATAATTTGAAAGGACCAATTTGCTACCGTTAAAGAGGCCAGCACTTCACAAGCACAAGTCTTGGACCAATGGTCCAATACCACTGAAGACATTCCTCAATAGGCAAAGGTCACCTTGCAAATGAGAAAGCTTAAGGAGGCATATACATCCATCTACCATAAATACAAAGAAAAAATGGATGAGATGCACTCCCAAAAGATAATCATCTCCAAGCTTGAACTCCAATTGCTAGTGCATAACAATGAGGCAATGGATGAAGCCCCACTAGAATGCACAACGGTGGTGTACCAAGAGCTTGTGGCTGCTTTACAAGTGGAAGATCACCTCAATGCATGAGTGCTTATCCAATGGAATCAACTCCAAATCAAGATCATATCCACTGATCCAACAATCAAATGGGAACGTTCCATAGGGACCAAAACTCTGTGCATAATTTGCAAAGACTTGTCCAAAGATGAGAAAAATATATTTTGCATGTCTACACATGCTGGGTTTATAGCACTCAGGACGGATGCTTTTAGTGCATATGTATGTCTCATGGGTAGTCCTCCCCTCAAGGTTATTGCTGATTTGTTGCCAATTCAGCTAATGATCCCATCCCACTAGCAAAAAGAAGTGTCGGAAGATGATAGGGCATATCTCACATCCAACTTCCCATATCTAACCACTCTCTTTGCCAACCTCATAACCTCACTTACCCTTGCTACTATCACTCTCGTAACCTTCCTCGAGCTCCATCCTAACATCTATTCCCTCCATTGTCTCTACCTCTCACCATTTTCAACTAACCCAATAGTCACAAACTTATGAGCCTCTCACACCTAGCTTCTTCCCTTCCCTTGCTAATCCTACCCTCAAGGATTACCAAGCTGCTCAAACCATTTGCCCAGTTCTTCCCTCCCTCCCCTCTGCTCCCCCTTCCATAACTAATACTCTTCCACATATTTGGTGAGAGACGTAGGCTTAAGTATGGCAAGCAAACACAGTGCATGCATGTGTGAAAGGGACATGCATCATCATGGTTGGGGTAATGATGGCTTTCGTCTTCATTGGGGGTTTAAGGGTTTAGGAGGATTTTAAGGGTTAGAGGGAGGTTCATGGTTTAGAAGGAGGTTCAATGTTTAGAAAAAGGTTTTAGAGTTTAGAAAAGGTTCATGGGTTAAAAGGAGGATCCAAGGTTCAGGGTAGAGTACATGGTGGAGAACTCATCTCCCTCATAGATCATGGAGGTTAAGGGTTTAGGGGGAGCATAGGAGTGGGAGAGGAAGAAGGTGTAAGAGCATGGGGGGAAAGAAGAGAGAGGAGGGAGGAGGAGAAGGAAGGAGGAGGGAGGAGGGAGGAGGAGGAGGGAGGAGGAGGAGGAAGAGTTCTCCACCATGTACTCTGCCCTGAACCTTGGATCCTCCTTATAACCCTTGAACCTCTTCTAAACTCTGGAACCTCTTCTAAACTCTAGAACCTCTCTCTAAACCTTGTAACCTCCTTCTAAAACCTGAACCTTCCACACTCTCTTGGAAAGACCACCGTGCTATGGTTCTTGGCATAATAATAAGATGCAATCTATCATTCTAAACACCGCCGCAATGTAGTCTCTAGCTTAACCACCTATCATTGTGTGGTCTTTTGCTGTAGATTTGCCCATGAAAATCATAGGTTGGCTTAGAGAGACCACCGCACTAGTTTTTGGCATAATAATGAGATGCAATCTATCATTCTGAGCATTGCCTCAGTGCAGGATGACCTGTCATCACCCAGAATTCAAGGTTGTCTTGGAGAGACCACCATGCTGGTTCTTGAAGTTGTAGCTCCGTTACCTATTTTTACGTATTATAGAAGGAGGTCTATGATAACCAGTGCATTGGAAAACTGAAGGAGATCTATGACAGCCATCATGCTGGTTCTTGGATTTATATATTTATGTACCAAGGAAAATATAGTTCCTTGTGCAACCAAGCAAAATGCAATTGATGATATGGCCCTTGAGGGGTCCCCTCTAGGTACATATCGACATGCCGTTTCTCTCCAGTGCATCCTGGATATTGTATAATGCATGTCAATATGGCCCTTGCCCCTATAGGGAACCCCTCAAGGGCCATATCATCAATTGCATTTTTTGAAAGTTTAATTGTATTTTTCAAGATGTATCTCCATGCAACAAGGATGTTTTTATCAAAGCTATGCTTATATATTAATATAAAATCTTGGCTAAAGTTTTCAAGCCCATTTTTTTAATTTCATAATATTGGTAGAATGTAGTACTTTTTAATATTTTTCTTTTGAATTTTGAAGGAAAAAATGTAAATCCTGGCAAAACTTTAAAATTTTTTGCATAAAAGTTTCGTATCCTGGCAAATGTGTCAAACATTTATTTTTATTAAAGCATACGAACTTTTGACTCCAATATAAAAGTTTAGCTTCTTAACGAAACTAACTTGAAAAAATCATCCATGCTGTGCAGCCACAAGAGTGGGTCATTGGAGCTATTTTAGCGTTATTTTGGTCTCATAACCAAGGAAATTGTAGTCCTACTTTACTGGTATTTTGGTCCTAGTTGCAATAAATATAAATGAGGGCAAAAGTACAACTCATCGAGTGAAAATTCAGCAAAAGAGATTACAATGTACATCTACATCCAATAACAGGTTATATAAAAATCCAATCGCATAACTATTTTTGGGGCCATGATGCAATGTGCTCCTGGGTGAATATTTGAGTTTTGCGCAGACCCGTGCTATCCTAAAAATTTTTCCAACATCATGATGTTGCACTCGCGTAATAATGAGACAAAATCTATTTATTGTGAACACCGCATAGCTTAACATATGACACTCTATACTACATCATGCATCTCTGCATTGCTTTATGTAGCATAGTCTCTAGCTTGAGCCGCTTGACCACTTATCATTACGTATCCCTTTCTTGTAGCTTTGCCACCTGTCATTGGGCACTGCATCCATGTAGATCATTAAAGTTGAAGGTTGGCTTGGAGAGACCACTGCGCTTGTTCTTGGCATAATAATGAGATGCAATCTATCATTTTGAACACCACCATAGCACAGTGGCTTGACCACCTGTCATCATGGAATCTTTTGTCGTAGCTTTGCCCATGCAAATCATAGGTTGGCTTGGAGAGACCACTGCATTGGGTTTTGTCATAATAATGAGATGCAATCTATCATTCTGAGCATCGCGTCTCTGGCATGATGACCTATCATCACCCAAAATTCAAGGTTGTCTTGGAGAGACCACCACGCTGGTTCTTGGAGTTATATCTCCATTACCTATTTTCATGTATTACAGGAGGAGGTCTATGATGACTAGTGTGCTGGCAAACAAAAGGATATCTATGATAGCCACTACACTGGTTCTTTGAGTTATATATTTGTGTACCAAGGAAAATGTATTTCCTTGTGCAACCAAGCAAAATGCAATTGATGATATGGCCATAAGGGGTCTCCTCTAGGGGCAAGGGCCATATCGACATGCCATTTCTATCCATTGGCATCCTGGATATTGTATAATGCATGTCGATATGGCCCTTGCCCCTAAAGGGGACCCCTCAAGGGGGGCCATATTGTCAATTGCATTTTCTAAATGTTTAATTGTATTTTTCTAGATGTATCTCCATGCAACCACAACGACAGGTCGTTGGAGCTACTTTAGTGCTATTTTGGTCATAAACCAAGGAAATTATAGTTATGCTATTGGAGTAGTAAGAAGG
Source organism: Dipteris shenzhenensis (assembly GCF_047967505.1). NCBI lineage: Eukaryota > Viridiplantae > Streptophyta > Polypodiopsida > Gleicheniales > Dipteridaceae > Dipteris > Dipteris shenzhenensis. The sequence continues at coordinate 21,623,912 of NC_141611.1, forward strand.
ATTCTACAAGTGAAGTGAAAAAGAGAGTTTATTCAAGAGAGATAGGGCCAATATATAGTCACCAGTCACATCCAATAGTGACATCATATGTGATCTTAGTAGAGCATCTAGATCCACAAATCTCTCAATTAGTCCCATGATTCTCTCAATCACACACCACACGCCTAGATTTACTCAAGCACACCTACTGACACCTATCTAGGCACACCATGTGTTCACACACTCACAACCTTAGACCTTAGGACTCTAGGTATGGACCTTAGGACTCTAGGTATGATCCCACTACATCAATTTGTCCATCCCCTAGCAGTAGTCCATGGAAAAATTCATGGCTTGCCCACCTCTAGAGGCAACATATATGATCCACAACCTGGTACTCACTCTAGTTGCATTAGCAGTAGACTCATTTGGGCATCCTCATCCCAACATGATCTCACTCTGACTTTGGTCTTTTGGTTTGCAATTGGGAGATAGAGAATGACTATGCATGGGAATACCCTTAGATCCAGCAAGGTAAAACATAAGACTAACAATCATTTGAGGGGGACATCCCAAGGTAGAGAACCCTTATTGACCACACACACATAAATATTCCTAATTTGAAGATGTGGGGAAATACCCCCCTTTGATGGCATGTCTTGTCCTTTTTTTTCTTCTCTTCCAAGCTACCATAGTGTGAGGTACATTGTCATTGGAGAGGTTCTTGGTGTAGCCAATCTTGTAACTCCTTTGCTCTTTGTCCTTCTCCACACTCTTTAATGTATCTTGTCCATATTTTGCAATACAAGATCCTTGTAGTCCTTCACCTTCTTTGAGTGTCCAAGCCTTAAAATCATTTTGTGAATTCTCTGGACTGAAGAGGGTCTTACCATTTGTCATGCAAGGGTAGTGTCTACTCTTGTACAAGAGGTGGTCATGATTGTATGGCAAGGTATAGTCAATCAAATACAAGCTCATTTCATACATCATGAAAGATGTTGAAACCATAACTATGGCATCTTCAAAGTACAATAACTTCAATCCTCAATATAAGGATAAAAAATGCATTCAAACTTCCAATGCTGACAGTCAAAGATTAGTTTGACTGAGATTCAGTCAACACATATAGTCAAACTTCAAAATATGACAAAAATAGTCAAGCTTCATACAGTGATCTTGGAGGCCAAAATTGAGGTGATGGAGAGAAGCTCTTTGAGGGCATTTGGTGTGCAATAAAAGGCCTACTGATAGGGAAGACCTACAACCAAGCTTGGGCAAAGAAATGCGTCAGGTCACCATAGCCAGGAGCTCCAAATTAGACTAGTTTTTCCATCAGTATGCCTTAGATAGTGGACCATTGGTCTTCAAAATTCATCAACAGATGCTTAATAAGGTCACCCAGTAGCAACTCAGAGCATTTGAGGAATGATGGCTCCAGTAGGCTCAATTTCTAGAAATAATGTGGGCTGAAGAAGGAGGTGGCACAGGCTGTAGAGGTTTCTATCTTCTAAGTCCTCCTAGCCATAGGTTTATCTCATCAAGGAGATACTTGAGCTGAAAGGGCACAGGGAATGGTTTAGAGATGGAGGAGAACAAGCTCAAGGAAATTTCATGGGAAGAAAGGGGAGAAAAGCTTCAAAAGCCTTCATTGTGAAGAAGATGATGACATGGCACTCAAGGAGCTAGAACCAGTGCTATGATACCACATGTTGGAGTAGCAAGAAGGATTTTTCAAGTGAAGCAAAAGAGAGAGTTTGTTCAAGAGAAATAGGCCCAATATATAGGCACCAGTTATATCTAGTAGTGACATCATATGGGAGCTCGCGGATGTGCACATTTTTCGAGCAAAAACCTACGAGTAGAAAAGTCTGAGCGATAATGTTTGACACCAACCATGCTAGTATATTTCTCAAAGGAATATACAATTCTTTCATAATTTCTCGTTTATGGAACCATATACTTACTTATTTATCATTATAAACCTCATTTTAGACAACATCATCTATATATGAACAAATAGTGAACACTTTAGAAACGAGTTAGAAACTCCTATAAATCCCTCCCTACCATACTCTCTTTTGAGGATTATGGTAATTCAATCGATTTAAAAGGGTTTCCCTTAGCTTTAGCAGTCCCATATTTGAAGTATTGAGAAGCTCTCATGTAACAATGTATACCATATTCCTTTGATGAGTAGGAAAAGGATATTGAAAATCTCATAATTGAAGCCATTATTATCGATCATAAATTAATCTCTAGTCCATTATCAAATATGGGAAGGCAAGGGAGGTATTTTTAAAATATTCCCAATTCTCCAAAACTAAGTACTTTTCAGGAAATGTGGTCCCTATTGAACTCCTTCCTACCATAATATGAATTAGGAAAAGTTGTAACTCTCATATACATCTTGAAATTTCCAATTTATCTATTCTATCCCTATAAAAAATACAATTTTAAGCCTTTTATTGCATAGATCATGAAAATTTGAATATTTTTCCTTTGTATAGCTCTTCAATCTGAGCTAAGGAGCAAAAGTTATGACCCATTCTTTGTAGGCTCTCCAAGGGTGTTTTGCCGGCGGAATAGTGTTGGGGCAAGCTCTTCAAACCATATTCCTTTAGTAGAATACACTCAGAGGGGCTATTAAAAAGACGTTATATATTTTTCTTAGCTCATCCTAAGGAGCTATAAAGAGGATATTTGCTCAAAATTTCATGATCCAACCAACGGCGGTGAAAGGAAAAGAAAGGATATTTGAAAGTCATAAAATAAGTCGCCATTTGGACATTATATATGTATATTATATAAAGGTATATTTATATCTATCTCTGTTCATCAATATTTCATATGTAGGTACATATTCCTTGAAATAATTTGGAATTTCGTGCTCTTCAAAAATGACTTGAGCCTATATATTATGACCCCTCCCACCTTTTGTCCGCTCGTCGCTCGGGGGTTTTCGCTCGAAAAATGGAAACCCCCGGGAGCTCAGTAGAGCATCTAGATCCACAAATCTCTCAATCAGTTCCATGATTCTCTTAATCACACACCACACACCTAGATTCACTCAATCACACCTACTGACACCTATCTAGGCACACCATGTGTTCACACACTCACAACCTTAGAAGACCGTATTAGGAAAAGTAGGAATATCTCACCAATATGGGAGTCTCCAAATTGGCTGAGTATAAATAAATTGTTCCTTTTATATGCGTTTTATCCAATGGAGCTTGATTGAAATTCTCAATGTTTCACTTGTATATTAGCAATGTCTTGTAGGTTTTCTTATGATTGTATAAAATGTTTCCAGCTTGATTGAGTTCAAGGAATATATGTGCTTTCAAAGTGGCTATAGTGGGTTTGGTTTGCATGCTAGTTTCTTTTCCAAATCCTCTTGTGATCAATTTTCATAAGGAAGATGTTCAATATACAAAGTGTGTATGATAGGTGCTTCATTGAATTAATGATGGGTTCTTCTTTGCAAAATATTGCATGTATATATGTTTCATGAACTATGGAACTATTGTGAAGGTTTTCATAGTTGGATTCTCTAACGAGACACAAAGAAAGAGAAGGAAGAAGGATATGAAAGAAATAAAGACAAGGAAAATAAAAAATAAGGAAAGGAAGGGACATGAGGATGTAGCATATAACAGTGAGCCAACCCACATGCATGAAATTTCCAATCTCCAAATACTATCCAATTATAATGTTCACATTACAAATCAAGAGATCCAATTGCATGTGCTATGGAATGTAAGTGATCATATCATAACCAAAATGGAGCAAAGACTAGTAGTAATCACTAATCATTGTAATCGATTTTACATCAATCATAAGAAGACGAAATTCAAGGATCCCCACAAATACTAGCCTTCTATTTACACTTCCAAACTCTTATGCTAAGGATGCATAGTTTTTTTGTATATGGGCTTCAAAATTAGTAGCTAACAAATTTGTTTCTTGGCAGCTAACACTCCATTTTTTTGGGGCATCTTTAAAATGGAGAGACTGAAAATGAAATACATATAGGAAAATAGCCCATGGTAGGACACTCCCCATGTGGATATTTCAAGACATGATATAGATGTTGGCAAAACACCACAAGCACTAATGCAAATCATTAAAACATTTTTGGGAATCTAACTGTTTTCTATGTAAGTACGTGGCGCCATAAAATATTTGCAAGGAGGAAAATACAAACCAAGCAAAAGTAAGGATAGACCAATATCAAGCTGGCTGTTGGGAACTTATTTGAGTAATGCCATGGAATGGAACCAACTACCTATTATTTGAGAGATCGACAAGTTTTAGATGCAGTAAACATCCGATTGTCAAAGAAATGAATCCAAATAATGCATTGTTGTCTAGAAGCAAGACCTTTAAACTGGCCAAGCTTCCCACAATCCACAGAATGTCTTCTGATAGTTGTTTCCTTGAAAGAGAGAAAACAAAAAGGGAACTACTATTGAGGATACATGTAGGGAAAGGCCCCTATGGCCTCTTGTTTGCTATGGATAAATACCTAAGAAGTGGGATTAAGTCATCTAGGAAGTTGTCATCAAGACATACATGGGTCAAGTGGGTGCAATATTTTATTTGAGCTAGCATCGCATGTGTAAAATGGTTCCCTCATAGCCGCAAGGTTGAGAGTTCTGAGATTGGTATAGTTAAGTATGGATGTTTGGATAGTGTTGCTAATGAAATTATTGGAGAGGTTGTGAGTTTGGCAAAGTTTCCAAGTGCCAAGGGCAAGCTACCTATTAATTGGTTGTGTGAAGCATTGAGGCTGGGATATAAGCGATTTCAGGTGGGAGAGACAAGGAAAAACAATTGGGATTGAAGAAGAGGTTCTGCAAGGTAGATGAGGAGTTGACGGTGGGGGGTAGAGGGCCATGTCAGGAGCAATGGCTCAGATCTACATGGTAGAGATTCTAGGATAATGGGGAGGGAAGGGGGCTAGTGAGCTGGGAGTTATGGAAGATGTCGAGGAGAGCAAGGTTGGATAGCTTTGCGAGGTTGGAAGGGATAATACCGGAGAGGGAATTTTTGGAGAGGTCAAGGGTGGTGAGGAAAGGCAAACCAATGAAGTGGAGGGGAAGCAAGCCGAGGGAGATGGCATGGGAGTGGGAGTTGCATGCAACGCTAGACTAGACACAGCAATGGGACATGAAAAGGGAGGACGGAGGCAATCTCTAGGGAGGAGGAGAAGTAGTTGGAGGATGGATGCAAGAGGCCAAGGTAATGATCTGCATCTGATTAACAAGGAGCTTGAGTAAGCGATTGCATGAAATAGCTAGCAAGGAAATTTTGATGATGGTATTTGCGAGTAATGCCAGCATTGCAGTGATCACTACAAGATGTTGCAACCTCAAGTGATTGAGGAGGTTAATTAAGGTAAAAGGAGAATCAATTGAATTGGATCATGAGGGACTCGAAGAGAGAGACCAAGTTATAGAGGTTGCAAACAATTGTTCGGGTGGAGGAACAGAATGAGGGAATGAGAAGTGTGATGGAATGTTTCTACTCAATCACCAATTCATCCTTCATGTTGGATACCGTGGCTTGCCACGGGTGGCACACTAGTAGAAATTAAGAAGAATGTAGCCAATAACTACAATGTCTCACGTAGAAGCAAGTGTAAGAGTAGAAGACCTTGGTATGTGTGTTATTATGATAATGCAGAGAGTTCAAAGGCCTTTCTTTGAACCACAATAAAATTTCAAATTTTCTGATGGGCTTAAACTAGAAAAGACAGTACCAAGGCATGTTCTTGAAGCAAAAGAAATTTTCAAATTTTCTTATGAGGTGAGAGGGGGAGGTACCTTAGGCTATATCGAACCCTACTCAATTTGTAAAAGGAATTTTGTGAGGGACAAATTTAGAAGTCCTTCCAAAACATGAACGACTAAGACTCCCCATAGCCTCCTTTAGCAGGTTGCGTACTTTGAATCTAAAGTGGCTGGGTTCCAATTAGGAGAAGATGGAAGTTGTTAGGAAGCTGCTTCTATAAGGACTCAATACCATATTGAGGGAGATAAACGATCCACTCCTAGAAAGTTACAAGGGGGCATGCCAATCCAGAAATTCTATGAAGAGCAATCGAAATGCGATCGATTCTAAGCAATGTTTATGCATAGATTCGCATGCTTCTGGCACATGTTGCAGCGAGCAAACGGGGACCTAGTGAAAGGTTTAATTGAACCGTTAGAAGCGATTCAAACCGTTGCCTCGACCACGTTGCCAGAAGATCCAGTTGCACTCTCTCAAGAAAATTGAGCTCAGCTCCAGAGCCCTTGAAATTAATGGCGGCAATGTCGTAAGCCCAAGCAGCATCTTTTTCCATTTCAAATGTCCCTAGCCACACCCGAGCAACTTTCTTTGGATCACGAATCTCAACTGCCCACTTTCCCCAAGGCCTTTGCCTCACCCCCCTGTATTGCCGCTTCTTCGAGGGCTTCTCTGGCTAATCGTTAGAACTTGGTATCGACACTACACTCCCTTCGCTACCTTTCTGAACTGGATCCTCATCCAAGCCTTCAAGCAACCTCTCTTTCTAATCTGTTTTGTGGTGGGAGACAACGCATGGTTGTGGCCTCTAACACTCGTTGCAATGAGATGCAAGGAAGCATGCGGAAGCTCAAAAATTGTCTTCCCAATGGTTTGTCACCAAATGTCGTGCTGCTCACAAACATCTTACACATACAGGTGTCCAGTGTGCCCTTGCAATTCCTTTGATGATGCTTCATTTTTGCTTTTGAGACAGCGTGATGATCGTGTCTGCAAAAAACCCCTACACTGAGAAAGTGCAAGCTCAACGGTCTTATTCTATACTCTCGCCGCCTTAGTCCCCGCTTCACTCGACTGCTGAACTATGACACCACCAAGGATGAGATTATTTCAAAAATATGATCGTGGAGGAAGAATATGTATTTCAAGAAATACTTTGCTTCTATTATTACAAGATGAATGGATTTGTAGGATGTGCGGATTTGTTATGGGGAACCAACACGATGGATGTTGGGATATACTAAAAGCAAGCATGGGATGAAATCTAATGGTTAAAGAAATGATAAATAGTCTAAAGGGCACTGTTTTAGTATAGCATTGTGCAACAAATTTTAGGACAGCATGGCAAGAGTGTAGGGATAGCACAGTAGTACTACAGGATTAGTGCAGGATAAGTTATTGCCAGTGTGGTGGTTGGTTTGCACTAGAATATTAACAGTGACCAGTGTGGTGGTTTGCTTCTATTATTACAAGATAAATGGATTTGTAGGATGTGTGGATTCATTATGGGAAACTAGGGTGGTGGTTGTTAGGAACTTAGGATATACTAAAAGTAAGCATGGGATGAAATCTAACGGTTAACAAAATGATAAACCTCGGGGGGGTCACTATGTATAAACCCTCTATATCAAAGGCCTATATTTAAAGTCCCTTAGCTGTAAAAAATTTCATTGATAAAATGTACCCCTTTTCTATACAAATCTGTAAATTTTTTCCAAAACTATTTTAAATAGTCCCTTATGTATATTTATTTCTGTAAATTTTAGAAATAAAAAATATCCTTTTGTTGAACTCACGTGATAGGGTTACATATGATGAGTGACCCCCCCGAGTGATAAACAGTCTAAAGGGCACTATTTTAGTATAGCACTGTGTAACAAATTTTAGGATAGCATGACAGTAGTGTAGGGATAGCATAGTAATAGTGTAGGATTAGTGCAAGATAAGTTATCGCCAGTGCAATGGTTGGTTTGCACTAGGATATTAACAACCACCAGTGCAGTCGTTTGCTTCTATTATTACAAGATGAATGGATTTGTAGGATGTGTAGATTCATTATGGGAAACCAGAGCGGTGGTTGTTGGGATATACTGAAAAGAAGCATGGGTTTTACCGTTTGGGATTTACAAAAACAATATGTTAAACCAGCACGGTGGTTGTTTGGGATATACTAAAAAGAAGCAGTCTCAAATACAAATTTCATTTTGTAGGACAAGTGGACATATTGTTTCCTTGCAATGAGACTACATACATTTTCTTAGTACTATCTCAGTCATCCTCGTCCACCGCTCCAAGACACCCCAAGATGTGCTCATGTGTGTCTAAATCCAATTTGAAGACACTCTTTCCCTTCTTTTGTTATGGCACAAGTTGCATATGGAACTTAATAGCTCTTACTAGATGAGAGTACACACATGTTTGTGGATGCTTATGTAGCAATTCGTAATTGCAACCTCTCTTGGACGTTTTTTAATACCAAAAGCTCTGACTACTACATCCCACTTTTCATAGGTTGTTCCCCAACTATCCTTAAAGGTTTCCTCAACCTTGTACTTAGGTTTTGTGCACTGCAACAGAAAGTATGGGTCATAATCTTCATTCTCCCTAGAATCTGGGACAACTGCAAAGTTATCCCCCTCTTCTGGATAGTCAATGAGGTCATCAAAACTCTCCCCAAACTGTGACGAGTCATTTGTCTCTCCATTGTTTGTCACTCCATTTGAACATAGAGGGAAAACTTGAACTCGCTCCCATGTCTTCACAGTTGCAATGTTCTCACAATCGTCATGATCCCCTATGATGCACACACTGTAGAAATAAGAAAGTTTTCTCATTTTAATTAGTTGGTTGTTTGAAAATCCCCATATGCACCACGAACTCCTTTAATTTTCTCGCAATCGTGTCGGCTTCTCCTTTGCACTTCATCCACTTTCACTTCATGGAACACTTTGCATACTACAGTATTCTTAAGTCTTTATTTAATATATGTTGAATGCGTGCCTATGGAGAGGTTGGTTGTAAGCCATGTTACAGCATCATGGGCATCATTGAGTTTCTCTTGAGGGCATGCTAGTTGGTGTTTAAACAAAGCTTCTTTAATAATAGCACCGCATCCATCATGTTCTCCCTTGCCATGGCTAGTAGACCCAAAGAAATTCCACATCATGTCTAGACCGGTTAGGGATTTGAACCTTGAGATGAAGTAGAATCCACGTGCTAATTGAAATTGAGAGGAAGCACCATCTGACCACACCCAATGTTATTTTATATTTTTTGCATGGGGATTTTCCTTTTTCATCCATTCCCAATGCAGTAGAAAAGCATATTGCACAAATAGGGTGTCATGTTTCCTATCATCTAAAATGTAGAAATGGTAAGTGCATTGCACTGACCTAGACTTCTATGAGTCAACAAGCAGATTGGCATCAAGCATGGAAGAATCAAGCAAATGATTGTACATGATATGCACAAGAATTGTTATTTGCTTGTTGTACCACTGAGCACTTTGTATTTCATCTTGTTCTTGAAAAGAATAATTTTTGGCAAAATCTATGACAGATACAATAGTGTCGTGGGGAAAATTGGCAAGGCACGTCCTGAACTACTTATCCTACTAGCTGGCCCCATGAAATTGTGAGGCACATATTTTGGGATGGATTGAACCATGTGACCTACAAGCTCCCTTGACTGGGTGCTCTTTTATGACAGTAGCCATCTCTTTTTATTGGATCCTTCAACATTGACATTTTCAAATCTCCTCAATTTTAAAGCAACATGGTTGTCTTCCCTCATTTCATTTGGACAAACATTGAATGTCTAAGTCTTCTTCAGCTTCAAACTTCAATGCTTGCATGTTCCGTGAATGCATTCAATCATGTGCCACTCATGGTCTCCCTTTGGACAAACCACTGGCTCCCACAGAGACCTTAGGTTACAAAACCTACCCTCCCTTGCAACACATGATGAGGATCCAGGTGGCCTATTGATTGCGCATTCATTAGGGAGGCATGGGATCCCCATGGAGAAATGCTCCAACATGACCAGATCTCAAGTCATTCATAGCTTGCTGGGCCAGGTCAAAGTCTATGTGTGATTTGCAACAACAAACATTTCTGTCTTTCAGTTTCCAGACATACTAGAGCTTACAAAGCTCAAAGATCCTTTGCCCAATTTAAATGTTCGTATTCTGATCCACAGACTTGAGATAAAACTCCGTCTACTGACCCAACATGTAGGAGCAATAGAACAATGAGCCCCCTTTTTGCTACTACTAAAAGAATACAAAACTAAGTCTAATTAAAGTATATAATAAAGAAAAATAATTTTCAACCACCGCGCTGCTTTAGGACAGTCACAATTTCAATGGACACATTTAGAATAGTCAACCACCGGGCTGGTTTAGGACACGTTTAGGACAGTCAATTTCAACCACCGGGATGGTTTAGGACACTGTCATAGTTTCAACCACTAGGATGGTTTAGCCTAACAGTCTCAACTTCACATATTAGATAATAACAAGTATATTTCTTTTCATTTCTGAATTTCACCATTAGAAAATATTAATATATTGCTTTTCATTTTTGAAATCCACAATTTAACAGTGGTATATGACCCAAATAGCATGAAATTAAATTTAACAAATTTAAGTACTAATAAACACAATAATTTCAACCATCGAGCTGGTCAAGAACTAATGTCTGTTCAACCACGCTTGTTCAGGACAACCACATAACTACTGATTGAGCTGAAGCAACCACGATTGCATGATGTTCCAACCAGCAGGCTAGTTTAGTAAAATAACAATACATTATTAGATATATTGATGTCAATTTTTGCTTAACCATGCCACCAAGCTGGACAATAACTAATGTTTGTTTAACCACACTGGTTCAGGACAATCACATAACTGGCACCAGCCTATGGTTGCATGATGTTCCAACCACCGGGCTGGTTTAGAACAATCACATTTAGTCCAAGCCTGGTTTAAGAAATAAAACAAGTAAACTATCCCAAAGCTCAATCACAAACAACCACCAGCCTGGTTTAGGCACCACTAACTTGCGTTGTATCTAGCATGTGTATGATGTGCTCCTCAAACACCTTGCATCATGTCCGCTTCTTACATATTTCCTTTCTATTTGTAGAAACTCTCATATTTTTGTGCCAAAATATCGTCATTGTAGAAATGACTTCCGCACTTAGGCTGTCTCTCCTTTTCTTACATTCTGTTGAAGCCCACAGACTTCTCAGATCGGGATGATCGTGCATTGCTTATGCTCTATGTTCAACCATTGGAGCCACGTTGGTCCTTTTGATTAACAACATCTTTGACATTGCGCACCCAAGACGTTTCTCCTTTGTTTCGGGGGACACCAACATAGCTAATTTCTCCCTCTTTGCAACTAGTTGATCTAAGTTGTGCACCCCTTTCACTTTCTGTAGGCCATTTCTCAGGTTAGAGAGCATCGTGTGGGCGTGCATCTCCCGAGGTGTTGGTAGGGTTGTAACTCTATGAACTTTAGGGTGCACCCTAAAGCTTGTGAAGACTCGAGATTGGTAATCACTTGAATGGCCTGATGTTGTTGCCTTGAATGCTCCCACCAATCATGACACCATAGCTCGTGTTCTTTGCTCCAATGGCAATGATCAAATGCATGCATTTGCAACGCTTCTTGCTACTGCTCTGCAAGGAGTCTTCTTTCTTCTCATTGTTTCTCGCTTTGCACATGTTGCAAAAGTGTCTTCCATTGCCAATTTGATACCTTGCCAGTGCTTTCCTCGATCCGCACTCTGTTCCTTGTGCCTTGACTTGGCTTTTCGGCTTTCCTTTCTCGCAGCATCTGTCTGCTTCTCTTACCATCCATGGTGAGCTGCATGTTGCCATTGATGCCACGATCAGTCCAAAATAGGCCCAAAGAAGCTAGTTGGTGAGGCAAGCAAAGAATAGAAGACAACTTACCCAAAAGAAGACAATGGCAAACCAAAGTCTATGCAAGGTCACATCAAGGTGCGTGCGGGTTGCAGGGCATTTGCAAGGTAGGGGCAGGTTGCAGGTACTTAATCTTCCAAGATTTGATGGGTGGGAGGTGTGAAAATTCAAAATTCACAGGACCAGCAAAATTTTAGCTGCCAGTTTTCCCCCCCTCTGACAATATGTCAGCATACTTGGATATCCCAAACAAGTGCAATGTGGCCTAAAATGCTTTAAACACAAATAGGCTAAAGGACACACTATCAGGTTTGATGATGTGTATTATTAAATGCCATGACCTTTGGCATGCTTATGAGCCATATAGCAAGCAAGTGCATGGAAAAAGAAACAATTCAAAATTGTAAATAGTGTTGGATTTATTAAAATATCTTTGCACATGCACAAATTGCACTTTTCCAATGTCTTCTATTTTAGGGTGAATCTAGATACCAATACCAAAAACTATCAATGTTTTAAGACCGCCATGCACTAGTCCCAATAATTTGGATTCCAAATTTTCAATCCGTTTTGGTTTTCAACAAATCCAAAAAAAGTTATGGAGCGTGCCCTCAAATGGGTATGCATCACTTTAGCACAACATTGGAGGCCCGTTAACCCATGCATAGTGATATCATTTAGATGTGTCCTTGGGTTGAGGAGAAGCTCACGTAGTGTACTTTAGAATGATTACTTGGCCGCATGTATGTATAGAAGAAAATTTGATGCTTTTGGATAAATTGCTATATCCTATACTCTTCAGGATGCATGCTTCACATGCAACATAGCACTTGTAATGCTTTAACGGTCTCATTCCAAATACTTATTCCATACTTTTTTGCTCTCATGTTCAAGTTTGGAATGTGTACTACAACTTGAAGAAAAAGTTTGTCGAATTCCGTTGAGCAATGCATAAGTTATGGGTCATGCAAGATACCCATATATAGAAAAGTCCTTGAACCTCACCAAAAATGACTACACCCAAGCAAACAATGACCCTCACATGCGGTTTCACACATTACGTTTTCTGAAACCCTATAATCTTTGGATAAGTGAGCAGTCTTCAGTGGTATTGGCACATTGTATCATTGGGCAGATTTTAGACTATTGCACATTTGCACTTCACATTGCCACCATTGTAAAGGCTTTAATCAGGCTATTTTCTAGCATTAGTGCACATCATTTTGAGCCTTGTAAAGCCTCTTTGCTATTCCTAGCATCATTTTCCACTTGCCTTGTAATAGATGGATTATATATTGCACTTCTACCTTCACCGATAGTTCATATTTCACTTGGCACAATCAGTGTTTTAGTTGATACAGACAGTGATTTTCATGAGAGCTTGAGTACATTTCTTGCACCATATCTACGACTAGCAACCTCAATCTAGAGGCAACCTCTCAAGCAAGAGGTATTCTTGATTTGATTCATATAGCTGTATAGGGTTATGCCCAGACCTGCAACATCAATGGTTCACTTTACTACTTGACTTGAATCGATGACTACAACAGATACTGTTGGGTCTACTTTCGAAATAGAAATCTGAAGTCTTTTCCAAATTTCAAGAATTTAAAGCCATGATAGAAAACCAGACAGGGAGAAAGATCAAAGTCATGAGATTAGACGGAGGAGATGAATACATGTCTTCAGCATTCATTAACTTTTGTAGAAGTCACGGCATTCGAAGACAATTCACTTGTGCAGATACTCCTTAGAAAAATGCAAGAGTTGAAAGGAAGAATGGTACTTTAGCAGACAGTGCTAGAGAAATGATTAGTGAGAAGCATCTTTTGAATTAGTATTGCACAAAAGCAATAGCCACTACAAACTACTTGTTTAATCAGCTTCCAACCGAACCAATTTAGGGCACCTTATGGACACAAGCCACGCATTGGGCATCTTTGCATATTTGGTTGCATAGCATATGCCCACATACATGATGATCATCATAGGAAATTGTATGCGAAGTCATGTAAATGCATCATAGTTGGCTACAGTGAAGAAAGCAAAGCATATAAGTTGTATGATCCCATCAACCCCAAGGTCATTATCTCCAGAGATGTAATCTTTGACAAGGAATCCGAATGGAAAACCTAAAACACATAGAAGATAGACGCAACGGTTACACAGTCATCTATGTCAACGAAATGGTAGGTTCTTGTGGTGTAAGATATACATTGGATTTTCTATTCTTGATTGATCTTTCACAATGAAACTAGTGATCTAGGTAGTGGTGTTTTATGTTTCTTTTTTGCAGGTACGTCTAACATATTTACCTTCTGCACTAGAGGATGTAAATGCAGGGAAATTAACACATCTGAGTAGTTGATAACAAGAGGTAAAAACTATAAAATAATATGAGGCTGCAAAGAAAAGAAAGCATCGACAAAAACCAGGGATGAAGCAAGCTGTTGCAGATCAGACTACTGTTGAAGTTGATGTGGATAAGAGATGAAAGATAGCAAATGAGGTTGTGTCATTCTTGTTGAAAAAAACAAGTAGAATGGACTCAACAGCTAGAAAGTATATCTTTAAGCAAATCACATCTTATCCTCGTGTCAAGTATTTGTCTAATGCCAACTATGAACTTCAATTGCAGAGAGAAATTATATCCAACATCCACAGCACCTTAAGACATGTTAAGCAACCATGAACGTATGAGGAAGTCTTCTTCAAAAGGTCTATCATGATGTTGGTGATGAATTCTAATGGACCAAAATACAAGGAATTTAACATTACAAAATCCTCAAAGCTTTTGGGTGGCCATAGAATGAATTTTTACTCTGCAAAATCTCGTTTATTGGTTGAAGATTAGGGAATGTTGTTGTTATCCATGTGACAAGGACAACAACCACAATGTAGCAGCATTACTTAAGAGGTTCATGATATTGTAGTTGCATTTTGGACTTAGAAACAAGGGTATCCCCAAATAAGAAAGTGACAAAATATGAAGAGGGGAGAGGAGAACAATGGAGATGAGGACAGAGGGCACAACTAGAGAGCACACCACAAATGACTAACTGTACACTAGATTTAGTTGAAAATGTAGAATATATACAAACCCATTTAGGTTTAGGGTTAGGGCATCTAACCCTTTCCTTTATAGTGCTCTATATGTGTTTGTGCTATGCACATGTAATCACATGATGTTAAGCGTGGTCTCTCAACACCTTCCCTCAAGATCAACATCATGAAGTAGGCCTTCCCTCAAGATGATGATTCTAGGGAATCGAAGAAAGAATGAGCATTACATTCCATCGCACCCCTTTAATGGGAATGTCCTTCCTCTACATCAAACCAAGAGCTTGTTAGTGTTTCTCAAAAATCTCTTTACCGAGTGGTTTGGAAAAGATGTCTATAATATTCTCTTTGCTATCACAATGCTACAGTGTGATGTCACCAAGTAACACTCTTTCTATGAGGAAGTGCTCTCTAACATCAATGTGGTTTGTCCTAAAGTGATATACTAGATTTTTGGCCAATTCTTGAGCCGATTGATTATCACAATATATTGTTGTTGGCTTTAATTCATCAAAGTAATCTATTTCTGATAATAGTCTTCTGAGCCATGTAGCCTCAGATTGCACCTGTAGTGAGTGCTCTATATTCTACTTTAGTCAAAGACAAAGAAACAGTTGGCTGTTTGGAGGCTATTTGTTTGAAAACCATGATACAGCACCTTGACCAAGGAAAAATGGATATCCCTGTGTGGATCTCCAGGTCTCATGATCTTCGGCATAGTCACTATCACAGTATCAATGCAACCTTGGATAACTTCCTCTGTATTCTATCCCAAACTGTCTTCTCCTCTGCTGATGTATCTCAAGACTCTTTTGGTTGCATTCCAGTGAGACTGTTTTGGATTTTCCATAAACTATGCAAGTGATCGGATCTCTTATGTATCCCATGTATTTTTCTTGTACAAAGCATCCATTTCTTCATTCATAGAAGTTTGCCATTTTGGCTTGTCAACTACATCTTCAAAGTACACTGGCTCTTCTGTAGCCATGATGGTAGTTCTAAGAGTATAGTTGTTGGTTTCAACCTGAATTGCTTTTCCTTTCGGAGCATATGTGAATCTGGCTGGAGGTTTTCTTTCCTTAGTAGACCGTTTGAGTTGCTATGGTTCTTCTCGGGGTGTATTTGGCAATTCTTGCTCTTCTTCACCAACCTTTTCTATCCACCTTGACAAGGAAAAAATTGAGTTTGAAAACTTTTGCCAAGATTTTACATTAATATATAAGTGTTGCTTCGATAAAAACATCCCTGGTTGAACACAAGAAACCAATCTCTTGGAACCATAATGACATTTTTCCTCTCCTCTTCATTCAAAAAATATGTGCTTACCAAAATTTTTAAATATCCATGAAAGTAGGATTCATTGAACTTTGTATTTCTCAAATAATATTGACATGTCACCTTGTGAAACAAGGCAATTTTCCACAAATAGTGCAAGTTATATATGTGTTTGTTCTTTGAGGCCTCATCCACCAGAACACAAGACTCACACAATCATTCTTAGTTGCCTTGTCTTGATACACAAGGCTCTAAGAGCACATCATCTTTGACTAGCCTATTACAACTAGAGTAGATCTAAGATGGCAAAAGATCCCATTACAGCTCATATTCTATTCGCATATACTAGACACTCTATTGGGAATTGGGAGGTTGAGCTAATAGTATTCCTAGCTCAATTCCATTGATGGACCACTCCTAATTATTTTCCCATGATAAATCTTTACCCTTCACTTTTCCATGAAGCCACTAGGTGCACTATCGGTCCATTGGTATTGGCCAATTTTCTTCACCATTCATCTGCATAATCTTGATTCGAGCTTGCTCAATCCGATTCACTATGAACTGATTTGAGTCACCTATTAATGAAGGGTTAATAATTGTATCTGGAGGATATTGAACACCACATAACCAAATGAACTCTTACCAAAAAAATCCCAATTAATCCCTAACACTATTAGTCCCCTTGCATCTTGTCATCACATTCATAGTCACACAAATTGAAACCTCATTAGTACTTCGGTAGTGCATAATCTTGATTCAAGATTTAGTCACTAGTGACTTGAGTCACCTACCAGGGGTTAACAATTGGTGTACCTCTCGAGGATATTGAACACCACAGAGCCAAATGAACTCTTGCCCTCACAATCCCAATTAATTCCTAACACTGTGAGTCCCCTTGGATCTTCTCATCACATTCACACTCACTCAAATTGATACTCCATTAGTCCTTTGGTAGTGTCTAAATATACATTATTACTTAATAGTGGGTAGCTTCACATTGATACTATGTTAGTAATTTGGTATTGGGTACCTTAACATTTGTGAGGCACAAGGTAGTCTCACATTTGGAGAAACATAGATGGTTGCACTCACATGCTAGCTTGTAAAATCAAGAGCAGGTAAATATCTAGCATTGGTTCCTAGACTTTTTTTATATCAAGCCTTAGAAAGCCTCTATCTACCACCATCACTTTGTTGTTAACTATTATATACAGGTTTTGATTTTTGTGCACATGGCTTGCTCATTATGGCTAGATTTCATGATGACATCCATTTTCCAAACCACAATAGTATTAGCATCAGCATTGTAAAAATAAGACTCCGTAGGTGCTCCACGCATTGCACCAAATGTTCTACCAATAAAAAATTCAACCATGTAGCACTTAGTACATTGGGGAGCACAATGCAAAAATAAGAAAAGGGATTTATCCAATGGTGTTTAGTCCAAAAAATGTTGCAACTCTCATTGAGGCAATCTATAATGACAATCAACTTTACCTGTGATGACAAAGGAAAATCTCAAGACTATCAATATAAATTCCTCATCTAACAATATCATATCTTTGAGAATCCCACAAATCAAAACTTAAAAGGATGAGGACACATGGTGGTTTAACTTTGACATGCGCAAGCACATAAGGAATGGTTCTCTAACCTCCATCCCTATAGGATTCCTAGAGAGAACTTTGTTATGGGTGATGCTACATATCACAAAATTGAATGGATTGGGAACATACTCTTGCATAGTGATGCTAAAATCATAGCAAGAATTGGATATTAATTAGTTCTACATTCCCACAATGGCATAGACCTTCTATCTATTGGACATATGATTGAGTGACATGGAGGTCTTGATATATGATGAGAGAACTATAGAGTCTCCACTCCATTATTGGATGAGGGTCTAAAAATTGGGTGTATGTTCAGTATTTCTTCTACATATCCAACCTTGACAATGCTAGTGGCTTACTACCATAGTTGGGATGCTTGTTTAAGTACAATATGGCACAAAAGATAGGGTCACATCAATTTCAAAATCCTTGTAATCCTTAAGAGCACAAATATGGTATAGGGGATTCCATAGTCGCATTCCCAAACATATGTGTGTCTTGTTGCATGGGAAAGCAACACACATAACCCTCCCAACATCTTGGTCTTGAAGCAAAGATGTTCATCATGTTAGAACAGGCATTCACAAGAACTAAGCCCTTTGTCAACCACTTGAGATTAAAAGGATCTCTTACTTATGACCATGTTCTCCATGAGCTAAGGAACAAGATTAATGTCAACTCAATCAAGAGCACCTTCATGCTGACTTCATGCAAAAGAATCAAAGGCATATAGAGTCTATGGTTTAGTCGAGAAATAATCAATCATATCCATAGATGTTATCATAGACAAGGCTATCATAATTCGATAGTCAGGACTTTAGTTTCCTCTCTACCTTAGCCATCAAAACCATTGATACAATGAAATCATTTGTCTACATCTTCACATAATTAATAGTCTAAAGTAAAAAATCAAAGTAAGGCAAAAGTAAGGTCATTGACACAAGGGATATGGCTGCTACCACAATCATCAATGACTAGTATCTCAAATATGCCCACCTCCAATCTCAAAATATCTACTTGTCATTGATGGGACCTGAGGATAGGTGGACCTCCAATAGAAACTATGCATTCATGGACAAAGCGATGGAATTTAAAGAGCAAACCCCTTAGGTTTCCAAGAAGTAGTGCAAGTCCCCAAGTGAAAACATGTGATGGATGAAGAGTACAATGCTCTTTTGGACATTGATAGATCTCCCTATAAGAGAAAAATACCATTGGATTCACATGGGTTTATAGAGTCAAAATCAACTCCAATGAAGAGGCTGATAGATACAAGGCCAAGTTGGTAGCCAAGATATCTATGAAATGTGTATGGCATGGATTATGAAGAGACCTCTTTTGAAGAGGACCACAATCACGATAGTGATAGCTCTTGCCTCTCACTTTTACACTAGACATATGTGACCACTGACGAATGCAATCCTCAATGGTCCGTTGGATGAGAAAACCTATACATAGCCCCTAGGGTATGCTATCACTGTGACAGAACACAAAGTTTTCAAGTTGCAAAAGTCACTTTATGATTTTAAATGGGACCATTGTGAATGTAATGCAAGGACTCACCATCCTTTTCTAGCATTTGGTTTTCATCCATTAGATTCAATATCTCATCACATGAAAAGACTACAAAGTGCATCCTTCTTGTAGCACTTTGTGGATGACTTGACCATCACAAATCCAAAGGACATCTCATTCTAGAAGTTAAGTCTCAACTCACCTGGTAGTTTGACATGATGGATATGGGAGAACTCCTTGATTTTATTGGGATTGAAATATGGAGGGACTGCTTATAGGACATAGGGATCACACTCTCACATTGGATTTTGACATGGGGAAATGGGAGAACTGGATTTTCTTGGCATTGAAACATGGAGGGATGACATAGAGATCATAGTCTCACAAGGCAATACACTCAAAGGATACTCAAGAATCTTTAGCTACATGATTGCAAGCCACTCATATGGAATGCAATATCAAGTTGTTAACAATTGACATTTCTTTGATCCTCATTAGTACAGATAGCTCATTAGTAGCTTGATCTACTTGACTCTCACTACTCCTGATATCTCTTATTCAATTGGTGTGCTCAAGGATTTCATGCAAAATCCCAAGAAGAATCCATCATTATACCCACAAGAGTACTTAGATAGCTCCATCATCCCATGGAAACATGTATACACTATGCCAAGACATTGAAGTTACATTTCCATGAATACATTGATGCTAACTAAGTACAAAGAATAATTGATAGAAGATCCACTTAGAGTGGATATGTTATGGCACAACAATCATTGGTGGCCTTGTTTTCTATAGAGGCAAATTACAAAAAAACTAGCAATTTGGTTCAGAAGACATCTTTTAGAGATCAAGAACCTTTCTACAATTCCTAACTTGATCTAATTAGATAATATGATTAGTATCCAGCTCTCAAAGAACCCATTGTTTCATGCCAAAACAAAAATGTACATTGAAGTGTGTTACCACTTCATTTGTGGGAAGTCCTTAGTGGAGGTCATAGATATCTGAGATCATATAAGTTGTATAAGATGTACTCAATGTAAAAGATTTCATTGTATAGTCATTGTTCCTAGCTCACATAATCCCATGATCTTTTTTGTTTCCTTTTATAGTCTTGGATGAGCTAGCATATGCACCAAGCAAAATCACAAAACATATCTTGTACATGCACCTTCTACGTATTAGTGCTATGTAAGCGTGTTTGTAAGGAGTAGTAGATTGTGCCACACTATTCCATAGAGGACTATAATGGCATAGGGACACTCCCTCTCCCTAACCTAATGGGTCATGTAAAATTATCTATTATGTTCATTGTATATTTAATATACATGTAACATACTCTACGCACTGTTGTCTCCTTTACTTCCTTAGTGCATACTGAGGTTTGAATCTCCTCAAGTAGAATCTTCAAAGGATGGTTGTCATATTTTATTCCTTTAAATTTGACATTCCTTTTCTTTTTTACTTCTAAGTTCTCCCAGTGAAAATACAATCAATGAGCTCCCACATTTCTTCACTATCAAATGCAACTTTAAGTAGTAGGATAAGCTTCAATGCTTAGGGGGTGCAACACTAAGAAACCCTATGTATCGCATGCATTCAAGGGGTATTTAAACGATCCCCTCACCTAAAAGTGTTCCAAAATAAATCCACCCCTCCTTACTTTTGAACCAACGGATTTTGTCCTAAAGTTGAATTAAAAATCCCCTCCTACTATTGTACTTCTACTAAGTCTTTTACTGAATTTGAATGAACAAACCCCAGCTTTTGAAATGCGGAAGGGACAGTAACACTCTATGAGGTGAAACCCCTTGAGATTCAATGTGGTGAATGGATCAACATAGAATATGTTAGGATCAATAGTAAATAATTTCATTGTACTAAATGGTGCAAGAAGTCCTTCAAATAAGGTGATGTGGTAGAGAAAAGAAGAGTTCATGTATGTGAAAGTATATGCTGTACAATAAAGAAGGGGAAGAATTAATGCTATAGGAAGGAAGGTAGAGAGGCTATAGATCCAAGACAAGAGATACAATCAAAACTTCATAATTAGAAAATTCTACATAACATGCACATTCAAAGGGAACATACTCTACAGGCATATTTCTGTATGCAAATCCTTTGACAAATTTGAGATTTTATTTTGAAAATCATGTTAAAATCCCTTTAGTAATTATGTTTTGTTAAGTATGAAATATTATTAATAAAAGTATCTTTTTATACATGACCATCAACTATTTTACATCTGCATTCGTGATTGCCTAGCATACAAGACTTAAGTAATGTGAATAAATAGCCTTGCAAACACTTTAAAAGTCTTTGGAAGATCTTAAACTTGGAATTATTAATAGCTTCACTACCATGAAGATAGTCTAGGTTGAGTTGTTTTCTTTAGAAGACCTTACAAACTTGGAATTCTTTATAGTGTCACTACCATGTAGATAGTCTAGGTCGAATTGTTATCTTGAATAGTCTAAATAGTAGTCCTAATCATGTAATGAAATCTTATAATTTATAATCTTAAGACTATAATATATTTAAATGAAAATTTTGCAGCCCTTTAATGTTATTTAATTGTCCATATACAAGAAAGTTGTGGCATATTAGGGTATATGTCAATGTTGATTCTTGACTCTCCTCATATGCTCTTTTGCTTTTATTGTAAAAGGGGAATTTTATTTCACCTCACTTTACCTTTTCTATCAATGCATACTTATTGATGCATGCCTTAAAAGTTCAATTTAAACTAACTTATAAGGGTTTTATTTAGTCTAATAGACATCAACTTTCTACAATATCCTAGATCTACTATTCAAACTTGAAAATGGTATGAAAACTTTAGTAAAGTACTAAAACAAGAAGAATATGTTGTGGGATCTTAAAGGGAGTAATGGGATCTTAAAGGGACTATGTGTATTCTCCTTAGAGAAATATTATTTTTTTCCCTTTTTATTTCCTTTTACCAAAAGCATGTTGTTATGAGTGTTCTATGAATGTTGCCATCAATACACTCATAATGATACGAACAAGCAAGTGGGCCAACACTAGATAAAGAAATGCTTGCCTAATGATCCTAATTTCCTATTCAAGAGTAATGTATAGATTCAAGATTGAGCAATGTCTCATGAAAGTGCCTTAATCATGACGGCATGAATTTTAAGCTAAAAAATGCAACCATCATGAACAAACACACAATTCGATTCAATTTATTAGTGAAAAAAACAATGTCATAGACATCATAAAGAACATATATTACTTGAGAATGAGAAATAATAGTGTATCATGGATATTGAATATATGTGAAATATGTTCTATAACAATTTTGTTTTCGTTTTGATTCATTCCTCATAGGCACTTGTACGGTATGAGTGTAGGGACGCAAGAAAATGTCAAGCCCCTCATTTGACACATGAGGTGATATCCCCTCATATAGCCCCTAAGTTTACCTATGGAATCTTATTAGATGAAGCCTTGTTGCACATTATTAAACCTTTACATGAGCATTACTCTCCTAGGCAACTCGAACCCCCCTCGAACCCTAGGTGTAATTATACACTGATGGAGCACGTATTATCATATTCTAAGGAAAGTTCTGCAAAGAGTGTGTTGTTGTTTATTTCATCATAAATCGTGTTGTAGATTCTCATAAAAAACCTTAATGTGCTCCTATAAATGTTATTGCATATGTATGGGAAATTTAGCTTACTTTTCTTTGTCCAAGTAAGCTTTGGTTTTTAAGCTTTGGTTTGCATAGCTTTCATCCCTAGAATGTGTCTATGCATCCTTATTGGTGGCATAAAATTTCTCTCTAAGTGATCAAATACAAATCTAAGATCTTTCATGGGAATGTATATTTCCAATTTGGTAGTCAACTCCACTACATTGAATCAAAGCTCATGCTAAGGGCACTTTGATCTTGATGCAAGGATTTGAGACACATAAATGCACTAAGACCTTAGTGTATATCATTCATTAGTGAAGCTTATTGAGATATGGAGCTATCTTATTAATGTATGAACTTTAAGTTGTAAAGGATGAAAACCACAATGACTTATAAAAGATATATCAAGTGATTAATAAAAATTAATGATAAAAATGTAATGGCAAGCATAA
Organism: Dipteris shenzhenensis; assembly: GCF_047967505.1. Lineage (NCBI taxonomy): Eukaryota > Viridiplantae > Streptophyta > Polypodiopsida > Gleicheniales > Dipteridaceae > Dipteris > Dipteris shenzhenensis. The sequence goes on from NC_141611.1 coordinate 21,647,192, forward strand.
GAAATATAGCCGTGCGAGAAAAAATTCTTTAGAAGAGCTTGACATTTCTAAAGCTTAGATTTGAATAAGTATACAGAATTTCTTATCCAATACAAAGTGATAGATTTGTAATAAATGTTACATGGCTACTATTAAGAAGATATGTTTTGAATATGTAGACAGTGGTATTTTTAAAAGGTTCATGAATGTAGGTGACACTACCAATAAAACATAAGTATAATTTTCAAGATCTTTGTATATTTCTAGGACCAACCCTCTAGTTATTTATCTACAATTCCTTTCTTGTGTAGACAAGGAAGTTTGAAAATGTTACAAGGCATGTCATACCCAAAACCTTTTTATTTTCTTTTGTTTTAAAATAATTATTATTATTTATTTTTAAGATACACTTTGCATTACAAATATCCTTATAATTTTAGCTTGAAATATATAGGAATGTGTTACATTTCAATTGTTGATGCTCCTACTCATGTGTAATGCATATCATATATACATTCAAAAAAAGGGATGTGCCTACCATCATCATTAGGCCTAAAAGTCTCAACGTACACAAAACTGGATCCCACAACCTTAAAAATACCATTCTTATAACTTAAAACAATCCATTATTAGCGAAAAAATTAGAGAGAGGGGGAGAGAGAGAGAGAGAGAGAGAGAGGGGGGGGGGGAGAGGAGAGAGAGAGAGAGGACATGAGGCTTCTAACTTTGATGAGGCACTATTTTTTAGAGGAAAAATGGTTCGATCATGGAAACATGTATTGATGAATTTTAGTGAGAACATTGGATGCCGAGGAGGAACCAAGCCAAGAAAGTGGAGGAATCGATAAAGGCTCATCATTGATGAGTGAGTGAGAAATGTTGGGACTTGACTATCATTAAGTCAAGATTTAGGTAAATCACAATCCTATGCAAGACACTATGAAGCAAGTGAACAATTTGGTTGGGGGGTAGGTAGACTGCAGGGCAAAGACAAAGATATGTTCCCTTCATTTCATAGTGCCATTCTTTGATCATTCTTTAAGGAGCTTCATAGCCTTATATCAGATCGCCCTTTCGAACATTGTTTGAGGTCTCTATGATAAATTTCAAGTGTTTCAAACCCTTCATTTGTGATATGTCTCTAGGCATTTTTACTATGTCAAGTGACTGGAAGTGTGCATTCCCTCATGCCCTAGCCTAGCTATCATCTATGTAGTCCAATTGTTTGATTTCCTAGGTGAAAAGAGAGTGAAAAGATGGCCACTTTTTATGCCATTATGATTCTTGTGCTTCCTGAAGACGTTTGCATCACCATCCACCAATCAACCCCTCTTCTATGATTTCTGCTAGGGGGAAATTTCCCCTTATGGGTTCATATTCTCAATAGTAGATGCATAAGGTCTAATGGCCCAGAATGCTATATGAAGAATTGGAAACCCCCAAATTTTGTCACGTGTGAGTTGCACTTCTTGTCAAAATGAGTGGGCCCCACCCTCTCTCATATTCTTCTTATGGAGACATCAAAGTTGGGTCTCTCGAAGAACAAACCATGAGTTCAATGAAGTTCCTTTATTTCAAGGAATTAGACACATGTTTAAACTCCCTTAAACCATTTAAGTGTTGTTGAAATGGTATACGCCATGCTCAGGAGGTTCACCTTAAATAACTTTAGTGTACCACGTGCATTCAAAAGGAGCAGCATTTTAATTTGACTTTTCGAAAAAATTTGATTGGATTACAATAACAGGAGGGGTCTTTTAATTCAACTTTATAAAAAAAATTCAGTTAGCTCAAAAGTAAAGAGGGGTGTTTTTATCAGGAAAATTTTTTAGTGGAGGGGGTTTTTTAATACCTCTTGAATGCATGTGATACATAGGGTTTCTTAGGAGTGCAACCCCGAGATGCCATGGCTTACAATATTGTACTGGACTTGTTCTATGCTTCTATGGTGTGAACATGATTGTGATACTCAATTATTTATTTGTTGCCACAACAGCTTCTGACAACTAACTACCCCCGCTAGGACATGTATCATAACTGCTATTGAAATGCTACGCAAAGTCCACATGTCACAGCTTGCTCCTTCCCCCTTATTTTTCATGAGTGCTCCCTCCTATATTCACCTGTGTTTTTGATGGTTGTTGAACCCACATGCTATGCTTACATATTTGTGAGTGACCCCCCCCCCCCCCCGAGCACTTCACTAAAAAGTGTGTACCCACATTTTCACTTAAAAAAGGTGTGTGTAGCCACACACACCCACACACACGCACATGGCTTCATTTGCACATTGCCATGTTCCCATCAATGTCCAGAGCACCAACACATGTAGAAGATGATACAATGTGTGTGGACTTCACTTGTTTTGCATCTGCATGTTCGTGCGTGTGTGTGTGTGTGCATGTGTGTGTGTGTACATGTGTGTGTGCGTGTGTGTACCCACACACACACACATTGTGTCATCTCACACAAACACATTGTATGTGTGTGTGTACCCACATGACTCACACACACATTGCATCATCTCATGCAATGTGTTAAAACACTTCTAGGAGTTTGATGATATCCACACACACATACACATACATCACACACTTTTTATTTTTTGGGTGAAATCACACACACACATAGACAATTGCGTCATGTCCTTGGCATGTGACAAGGGTTGGTGCTGTGGTGGACTTTGGATGAAGTGCAAAGACTCTGATGTCATGGCATCAACTCATGCAATGTGTTGGGGCTTCTAGGAGTTTGATGATATGCACACACACATACACATACATCACAAATACACTTTTTGGCCTATTGTGAGGTAGGTCTAAGTGAAGGCGATTTGGAAAAAGCGAAAATTTGCCATTTTCGATTTTTAGAAAATCATCCACTTGCTATTTTCTTCTCTACCAATCCTCTATATTTTTAGCCCCCCCCCCCCCCCCTTCTCTCTCTCTCTCTCTCTCTCTCTCTCTCTCTCTCAGCTTTCAATTCATCATCTCTCCATCCTCTTTTCCGTGCTACAAATCCAATTCGTCTTCTTTTTTGATATTTTAGATTTTGGGCAGGCCTTATGAATGATTTTTCTTTTAATAAAAAAAATAAGCTAGTCGACTAAGCAGGCAGAGCAAGCATACACCAGAGTGCAACTCTCAGCTCCTTTCGTTGTGCTATAATTTATTATCAATTCACCTTCTCTCTCACACGCACACTTTTTGGCCTACCGTCAGTAGGCCTTAATGGAGGCGAGGCCGCTACAAAGCGAAAATGGCCCTTTTCGATTTTGAAAAAATCCAGATTAATTTTACGATCCACTTGCTATTTTTTCATCTAGAAATCCTCCACATTATGAGCCCCCCCCCCTCTCTCTCTCTCTCTCTCTCTCTCTCTCTTCCCCCCCCCCCCCCCCCCCCGAAAACCCCCTCCCTCCGATTCCCTCTCTTCCTTTCTCTCTCTTTCTTCCTCCTGGGGGGGAGGCCTATTTTTTTGTTGAAACATACACACAAACACACACTTTTTTTCTAGTGAAAAAGTATATAGACACACACACAAATGCATCATGTTCTTGGCATGTGGTGGAGACAAATGCGTCATGTAGTGGGCATGAGGGGGTGGAGGAGTTTGGATGAAATGCAGCAAACGTCCCAAGAGACCCACCAACGTCCATCTCTGGAATGGAGAGAGGGGGACTTGGATTCGCATATTCTTGCGAAGCTCCTCCCGTCCATCTCAATCATTGAACCCCTAGCGCACCCAAACGAACGTTTTTTAAATGTCTGCTTTTTTTGAATCTAAAACCTCCACTATAAACTTTGCTTCCTCCCCATAGATCCGTCCGTCCGCTTTCCTGTCGTGAAAATTTCTGCCCAGATCAATCCAATTCAATCCTGCAGCGCATCACCAAGTCTTAATCCAAAGTCGAACCCATCTTCATTGCAGTGCAGCGGATCATGCGAAGCTTTTCGATCGAAAGTTTTGGAATCAGGAGCTTTTTGATCCAACGTAAAACCTCTTAATTGCCGGCCGGATCCATCCAAATTCCGCTCTGATCGAAAGTAAAATTCATCGGAATTCCGCAGCGATTGAAAGTGAAATTCTTGGTTGGCGGGGATGAATCCAAAAAAATTCTGATCGAGAGTACGACAGAAAATGAAAGCTTGGCTGGGATCAGAATCCACGAGCTGATCACACTATTTTCCGCACACAAGAATATCCTTAGAATGTCCAAAAGTACCAGCTTCGGTCCCTTAGCCCCTCTCACGTGTGCCTGAGAATCTACACTACATAAACCTCGCCTCTCCCGCCGTGTTTCTGCATCTTCATCCCTTTCTCGCCATGCGCAAACGAGCTCTGATCATGGATTCCCAAGAATTTGACGAAGCTCTCCTCCTTCCCCCCCTCAACTTCGCCATGGTTGACGATGGCGTCTTCCGATCCGGTTACCCGCACAGAAACAACTTGCCTTTCCTCCAGACGCTGCAGCTCCGCTCCATTGTGTAGGTCATTCATTCTTCTTTCGATTCTTCTCTTGCCTATCCCTTGGGTCTGTTCGGCCATTATGGCCTCTACGTAATTTCCTGTCTTTCGAAGAGTAGACGTCACAGACTTCAAGCACGGCTGTAGCTATCCGTTTAATCCGGCACTACTTTGTTTTACACATGTAAAGCTCCTGGCGAGCTACATCCCGAAGAATTTCTTGTACAGCTTTCAAGCTGGATATGTTTGCATTGCATGCAGCAATTTGAAGATTGGTAGCATACAAGCTGCAATGCTTGTTGTGGAAGCTATATTTCCTCATTGGTCAGCAGTACCAAACTTTTTCCCTTAGGCTTAGAGATCGCGGTCATCTAATCCTTGTGTTTAGCTTTTGCGTCAAATCTTAATTTCTATGAAATATGATGAATCAGATTGTCTACTTGAACCATACTCACTCTCATATTTTGAAGTAGTGGCGCTCTGCAAAAGGCGAAAATTGTGAAATCGATTTGACGAGGACTGAATGGGCGTCCGATTTCAAAAGCTCAATTTCAGTGTTGTTTATCTGCTGTTACCATAATCAGTCGTATATTTTGAACAAGTGGAAAGTGACGAAGACTGAATGGGCGCTCCAATTCGGAAGTGCAATGTTATCACCTACTAAACGCTGCACCTTCCGCCATCGCGATGAAAGTTTAAAGTTTGGATATGGGAATGCGCCGCCATCCAAGATGGGTACCTTCACTTGATTGTTCCGAGTTAGCTTATCTAGATTTCATCTGAGTACGAGTCTGAATTGTTCACCGAGTATTCATGCTCTATGCTTGCTGTTCTTGTCACTGGTCACAATATTATCCAGTGTCACCTGTCTGTTAAGTATTCTGCGGACATCGACTTGTGTCATGTCATTCGTACAAATCAATAGAGTTAAAACTTTGAGAAATGCTAGAGAGTTGGACAGATTTGAAGTGTTATTGCCGTAGATACATAACCACGTTACTCTACTGAGCTTTATGCATCCCCGAGAAAAAGGAAATCGGTCATTTAGGGGATATTCAATGCGAATCGCAAAAAGACGATCAGCGTAATTCATAATTTGGTAGTTTTTAGAAGTCGTAACAGAACAGGACTTTCAGTAGTACTCGAGAGAAAGGGGTTTTTCGATCTAACTCGTTGATAGAAGTTATTTTACCTTCTGCGATTGTTGACGTAGACATGATGAGGGAATTATTGTTGGCCCGAAAGCGTAGTAAGAGACTGGATGTTCTGTTCAGTTTAGCAAACCCGTCACAAATATTTTGCTTGAATTGCAGCTATCTTTGTCCAGAGCCCTATCCTGACCTTTACATGGAGTTTTTGAAGAAGCACAACATTAATCTTTTCCATCACGGCATCGAGGGAACAAAGGTTGTGTGCCAAACCAGCAGTCTCATCTTATACTAGGGTGTTAGTTTGTGACTGATAATCAAACATGTGTATCTTAAAACAGAGGCCTTGCGTTTAGACTCATTTTTGCTTCCTTTTTTAGACCGTGTGATTCTTTTACTCCACTACTGGGTCTCAGCTTTGGAAGCCCTCTACTGCATTCATTATTTTGGAAACCCTCTTCTGGATTCAGGAAGCCGATTATAGCTATCACTTTAGAACCAGGGTGTTCTGATTCCAGGAATGTAACACGTGATCACTGATATGACAGGAACCCTTTGTGGACATGCCGGACGATGTGATTAGAGCGGCTCTGAAGGTCGTGTTAGGTAGGTGATTGTCTGCCTCATGTACAGATGTGCATATGAAAGGAATTACCAATCCTGAGAGGGATTGGGAAACGACACCATCCACCATTTGATATTTCTGTTCATTACACTAATCTGCTTGGAACTATTGCAGATAAAAGAAATCATCCTGTGCTCATTCACTGCAAGAAAGGAAAGGTATTACTCCTCAAACAACTCATCGCCTTGCTGCATTTTCCAAGCCAGGTTTACTGTAAAATCTCCAAACTAAGGTTAAAGCATTTCTTCTCTCGTGCACAATCATATTTTCCTGTAGCACATTGATTTCCTTGATTCTTGATTCTTCTGGTTCTCACAGTAAAAGTAATGCCTGCAGCATCGCACCGGGTGTCTGGTTGGCTGTCTGCGAAAAGTGCAGAACTTTTCCTTAACGTCTATATTTGATGAATATCAACGTTTTGCTGGAACAAAAGCAAGAGTTCTGGATCAACAGTTTATCGAGCTGTTTGATGTATCAAGTTTCAGGGGGAGTAATCGAAGCTGGACATGCAGCTGCACCTGCCAGTGCAAGAAACACCTTGTCCGGGTACATTCTGATACATACACAAATCAGTCAAGCTCCTTAACAGATGAGCAGGGCTGCATGTCAGTCGATTCAAGGCAGCTTTCCACCACAAATTAGCCTTTTCATAGCATTCAGATAAAGAGTCCTTGCTTTCAGACATCTACTATTAATATGAGACTGCTTCACATGGGTTAAGATCCCTCATAGATAAGGTATGGTGGAGTCAGCCAACACACAAGCCACTATTACATTTAGTTTGAGAGAACACTAATACCTTCGACGTCACATTTCTACATCATGAAGGAGCAAGACGAAAAAATGCACTTAATTACTGGGAGACCAGTCCACTTAGCAGAAAATTCCTTTGTGGATCTGATGAAAGTAGTCAAGCGCCAAAGATCCTACTTAAAGAAACTGGTTTTGCAGCAAGATTGGCTGAACAAAAGCCAGGATGAAAGTGTTTCACTCTGTCTATTTTACAAAGTTAGATAGAGGACAATTCTTTCGCCCTTTTCTTGCCTTCAACTGGTTCAATTTTAAAAATATAGTTATATTGTTGGTGTGGATCCATTAAATTCTGCTCAATGCCCAATTTTTGTGGGAGACTCACAGCAGGACATTCAATCAACTTAGAAGAGTAGGGCAATCTTGCAAGTACTCTCAATGTTTGTGAATTTTCATTTTCATAGGACCATCTTTTGAACTGAAACAAACTCTCTCCAAATGGGGAGAGTGTGATTTACCTCTGTTCTGAGATTTATATATCCACTTTGTCCTTTACTTGCAAAGCAAACTATTCAATTGTGCTTTCAAAATTTAAATAGTAACGACTGTGCTGATGGTGAATGGAGCTATCTATTTTGTATGAAATAAAATAGGATCCCATACATGTTATGATTGTGACTCTTTCCAATTTGTTCAGGTGGAAGGCTTTGAATGGGGTTTCTGAGTCAAAGCACACACACCTGCTCCTAATGCAGAAGTGTCTTGCCCTGGTCAGAAGGCTCTAGGCCTTTCTATTCTGACTGATCCTTAAGCAACCTCTTGCAGTTTTGTGATTCAATACGTCAGCTATGATAGGTTGCTTGGGTCAATTGGTCGGAACTAAATTGCTTCTTTGAGTAATATATTTATTTCATCTCACCAAACAGGGGTTGGATGTTTTCCCTCTATTTCCATGTATGTGTTCAGAAGACAAGGGGAGGTACATCCAAGTGGTATGTGTGTGTGATTCTGGTATTTGTTATATCAAAGAATTTTAGTCTACAAGCAATTTCATCCAAACAGCTTCAGGTCACGAATCCTTGTTGCTGTTCTAGTTTGAGCTGCAAGACTTTTGAGGGCATAGGGGAAGAGAAAGTTGTACCAGAAGGGTCATTGCCCCACCTGAGAGCAACACGCCTGCATATGAAAAAGGGGAGATGGGCTTCTTTACTGTGCCACACAAGCAGACAAGTACGATAACCTCCACATGGAGTGGCATGTGGGCAGCTTATAGATTCCCACATAGGCTGTCATATGGGCATGCAAATAGGATGGGTAAAAGCTGAATTGCCACGAGGAGCAATTAAGGGATGACAGATCGGCCACAGGCCATAAAATGTGACAAAAGGAAGAGCATGGACATGAGGCTTGGCAAATATAGCGTGACATGAGGCTTGGCAAGGCCTTATGCTGGTCAGGTCTGGTCGGCCAAGACAGACTTAGCTAGTGGGGGTAGCAAGGCAGTCGGCCTACCATTTGGCAGGTTCGCCACTGTGTCTTCCTGTCTATAGGGACAGTTGGCCCATATTAGTGTGGGGGGAAGATTAGCCCCTCCTCTAAAACGGACCTTGAGAACCTAGTTTCCACATTTAATCGGAGCTCAGCAAGGGTCCATGGAAGCTCACTAAAGCATGCAAGTCCACATTTAATTGGAGCTCAGCAAGAGTCCATGGAAGCTCACTAAAGCATGCAAGATTGTGTAGGTGAAGGGTTTACTTTTTCCCTATTTCGAGCAATCCATTGAATGTCATATTTGGGTGTCCTACATTATATTCATCTCTTTAGTTTTGAGTTTAGTTGCGAAAAGACTTCCAACCTAGGGTTAGCCTTTAGGATAGCTAGCCCCATTTCTCTAACATCTTATTAGAGCTCAAGGGAGTGAGATTATAGCCAAGGGAGGTGAGCCTTGGAGATTAGACCCAGATAAAGACAGCATCAAAGGTTTGACTTTGACAAGAAGAGTTATGCAACTTCTAATCAATCAAGCATAACAAGAATCCAATCTGCTTTGTGAATCCAAAGTAATCCTCATGGTACAACATGGCATCCTGCATGCCCATACTAAATATTGGCAAGGTGACTAAATTGGATGGGACCAACTATCGAGTTTGTAACCTCACGATTTTGAACTATCTGGTTGCACATGCAAAATGAGAGGTCATTAAAGGAGTGGGTACTAAGACCAAGATCATGTGGATGCCACCGGAAAGTCATCAAAGTGTCAGTTCATGTAGTGTTGAGGGATTGGGTGCTTAGAGATGACATTATCTTGAATCATTGGGACGGTTGCAAATTTTGTGTTGCCGCATATTCAATTAGCATTGATTGCAGTAGAGGCCTGAATGGTCTTGCGTGATCTGTTCAAGACCAACAATACATTAGAAATAGTGACTCTTCAAAGTGAGCTGTTTATGTTGACAATGGAATAGGGGGTCCAGTAAGTGGACATTTGGTCAAAGTGAAGTTCTTGAGAGATCAATCAGCAGCAGTTGGTCAAAAGGTTGATAGTAATTGATTAGCCACTCTCATGCTCAATAAATGGCCAAGGAGCTTCGATGGGTTGGTAATAGCTGAAGATAGATCAAAATCACTCACATCCAAGGAGCTTGGTTTTGTATTGATCCATGAGGAGGATGCCAAAAGCTATTTGATGATGATGTACTGCTTCTAGCAATGCAAAGGGTAAGAATAAGGGCAAACTCCATAAAAGAATGGAAACTCTTCTGAAGGGAGCTTCTTGGTGGCTACATCCAATAGCCTAGCGATAAGATATGCAGGCCAGGAACTGACACTGCTCAAAATCAACATGTAGACATCCTAGATCCGATCAAATGAGCTTTATTCAATATTTTGATCACATATTGATATTTGGAGATCTGAATAAACATGTGATATACAAATCATTAGGAAAAATGAGAGCTCATTTTAGCAGCTTGAGAGAAATTTCTCTATTTCTAGCTTCAAAAATGGATAATATCAAAAAGCAAACTGACAAAGTATGTGTTCTAAAAAGATGTACATTCAATGAGGATAACTGAGCTACTTTCTTATAATTGACATAGAGTGGAGAATTTGGTGTTTTTGACCTCGCCGCAACGCGTCCGGATACCAAAACCCCTGAAACTACTTCAAAAACATTGAAAACGGACAACCGGAGGCCCAAAAAAGGCCAAAAGGCCGAAAAAAAAGTGTACAACAGAATGCGATTTGACAAGTTGTGGGACCACACTTTTTGTCTAAGCATTTTTTGCCTTTTCTAGGACTCCAGTTGTCCGTTTCCAGCATTTTCCAAGCCGTTTTTGAGGTTTTGGCCCGCTTCGGATGTGCCAACAAAGTCTAAAACACCAAAATTTACACCCTTTCTGATAGAATAAAGTGGCTTAGATATCCTCATTGAATGCAAACTCAACAGGGGTCAATGTTTGCTAGGGTGTAGCCAATTGCAAAACTATTTTTAGGGCCATTTTGGGGGGCCGTGACGCGATGTGCTCCTAGGTGAAAATTTTAATTTTCTCGACGTCATTGTGTCGCACTAGCATAATAATGAGACGTAATCTATTTATTTTGAACACCACAAAGCTCAACACACGGCATCTCTGCACTACATCGTGCATCTGTGCACAACTTCACACAATGGAGCCTCTGGCCTGACCACTTATCATTGCACAACCTTTTGCCGCCACAACTTTGCCACCTGTCACTGGGGATCGCACCCATGCAAATCATTAAAATTCAAGGTTGGCTTTCAGAGACCACCGCGCTGGTTCTTGGCATAATAATGAGACGCAATCTATCATTCTAAACACCATCGTAGCGCAGTCTGACCACCTATCATCGCACAGCCTTTTGCCATAGCTTTGCCCATGCAAATCAAAGGTTGGCTTGGAGAGACCACCGCGCTAGTTTTTGGCGTAATAGTGAGACACAATCTACCATTCTGAGCATCACCTCAGCGCAGTCTCTAGCCTGACGACCTATCATCACCTCACCGCAGTCTCTGGCCTGACGACCTATCATCACCCAGAATTGAAGGTTGTCTTGGAGCGACCACTGCCTTGGTTCTTAGAGTTATAACTCAGTTACCTATTTTTATGTATTATAGGAGGAGGTCTATGATGACTAGCGCGCTGGCAAACAGAAGGAGATCTATGAGAGCCACCGCATTCGTTCTTGGAGTTATATATTTGTGCACCAAGAAAATGTATTTCCTTATACAATGAAGCAAAATGCAATTAACGAAACTTAGCCACAACAGACATGGCTGATGAGAGCCACCACCATCAGGAAGTAATTCCCAAAAAAGTAAAACATGAAGCCTAATCACATCTAATCACTCATTACCATGCACTCTAGTACTCTACTAAGAATGGATACCTAGTGACTGGTAATTTTTATTGCACTCGTAGTGATCATGCATGCTTAAGCTCAGTGGTGGGTGAGCAGGCCACTACGGTGGCTGTGGTAATTAATTGCTAGCTCATTGGAATCACAGCCACGACAGACATGGTTGATGCAAGCCACCACCACCAGACACTAATTCCCGCAAAAGTAAATCATGAAGCCTAATCACCTCTAATCACTCATTACCAGGCACTCTAGTACTCTACTAAGCATGCAAGCCTGGTGACTTCTAATTTTGACTGCACTCATAGTGATCATGCATACTTAAGCTCGGTGGTGGGTGAGCAGACCACTGTGGTGACTGGTAATTAACTGCCATCCTGGTGGAATCTTAGCCACGACAGACGTGGCTGATGAGAGCCACCACCACTGGATAGTAATTACCACAAAAGTAAATCATGAATTCTAATCACCTCTAATCACTCATTACTATGCACCCTAAGACTCTACTGAGCATGCAAGCCCAATGGTTAGTAATTTACTGCACTCGTAGTAATCATGCATGCAAGCCTAGTAGTGGTAACTGACAGGTGAGTAACTACAGGCCACTACACTGGCTCATAATTAGCTGCCACCCCGATGGTCACAAACATGGCTGCTGATGAGAGCCATCACCACCGGGCAGTAATTACCACAAAAGTAAATTATGAAGCCTAATCACCTCTAATCACTCATTAGTATTCACTCTAGTACTCTCCTGAGCATGCAAATCTGATGAGACTGATAATGTATTGCACTCATAGTAATCATGCATGCAAGCCCATAGGCCATTGCGGTGGCTGGTAGTTAGTTGCTGCCAACTCGGTGGGTCTTAGCCGCCACCACAAACATGGCTGGGAATCTTAGATGCCACCACCTCCAATCACTCATTACCATGCAAGGTAGTATCGCCTTCTTGAATTTATCAAAATTCTGGCAAACCACCATGGTGGCTCTCACCTTGATAGTGTAGTCGGGCTCCAAACTTAAGCCTCCACTATTCCATTACCTAACCATTTCGTCCTCTATCCCTCTCGATCATTTCTTTCCCCCTTGCACTCGGACTACAAAATCAAGCCTCCACTATTCTATTTCCTTCACTATTTCATCTTCTATCCCTCTCGACCATTTCTGTCCCCCTTGCACTCTTCCTGCAACTTCTATCCCCTCTGGTAATGGACCCTACATAGTCTGTGAGCTCCTCACACAATCTTTCCTCCCCCTCTGTAGGACAATGCAAGAGCCTCTCCTACCCTAATCTTGAAATCATGACATATGGGAGTTCCCCTCTCGCTCTTTAAAAGCCCAACTTGGATGGTCTCAAAACTTGACCAGGTTGGTACAGGAGGTGAACGTGAAGGAGGGGCAACTAGTCTGTCAAGGTTAAAAGTTTACCATCACTGAAAGAGTGATTGAAAATGCACTAGGCATTTGTGGAAGCAATTTGCAAGAACACTTCTTTAAGAAGCAATGGAAGAGATAGGATATTCTAGATGTATACCCCAATGCTCAAATTAGTAAAGATGGTGGAGTCAAGCTTTCCACCCTGCCAACAGACCTCCAAGATGTGCTAAAGAATACCATTCACTTCTTTCCTGATATGAGAGGAACCATGAAGTTCTGGGAGGTTCAAGCAGTAGTAGAGCAACTAAAAGGATGTGATGTATCTTTCTCGTTTGATTAGTCAACTAATGTGAGGCGAAGGATTTCAATTAGACAACTAATGTGAGATGAAAGATTTCGATTAGACAACTAATGTGAGACTGAAGAAGGAGAAGGTCGGGCTCAATGAACTCTCTCCCTATTTAAGTGCAGTGCAAACACAACTAAGAGCCTATTAATCCCCAAAACTCTGTACACCAATCCACCTACAGTGAATTTATGGCATTTCCAAAAGACTTTGGAATGCTTTTGTTTTCTCTGATAATGATGTTGGATGACCTCCTCACGGAAATAGACCCGGAGAAGAATGAGGAAAATAGCTACAAGGAGCACATCCTTTGGTGGTGGGTGTATTACTTGGGTTGGCAAAGACAATGAAATTAATTCCCCTGGCTATTGTTTTTCCTTCTCCTTTAAGGTACTTGTCAAGCTCATGATGTAGGTTTCTTTTGGCAGGCATGATGGAGGCGCGAAGTTGCATAGAGCGCAAATACCAAGATGAAGAGGTCCCCAAGTGAAAGGAGGAGTTACTATCGGCATACAAGTCGGCGAATACAAGCAAGCAGTGTGTGATTCGAGTGTGTGAAGAGGTCTATGATAGTCCATTAGATTGGCCTAAAGAGCTGGGATATGCTTGCTATAGAGAGGTTGATAAAATAGTTGGGAGCTTGGAATTTCCTTGAGGCGCAAAATGTCGTCGTATTTTGAAAAAGTAAAAAACTTGCAAACATTTATTGGACTTGTGGACTTTCTCGGCCTGCTGCCATCATCTTGTGAAGAGAGTGGGAGAGAAGTAAGGAGTCTCACTTGTAGCTTTCTCACATACACAATGGGGGAATACACACAAAGGTGGAGGCTGAAAACAGTTTTCCTCTTCTTAGTTGTGAAAGCCAAAAGAACTCCCTCTCTTAGTATAAAAGGAATAGATGAGCCCTATATGTGGGTCTCAAACCAAACTCAGCTAACCTAGGTGGCATACTAAGTGAGCCACTAACTAGAGTACATAAAGATAGCTATCATCCAGCTATTATTCATGGGCAGTGTACCAACCGCATCTATAGCTAACAAGTCAGTGACATAAATGCACAATGGTCACCTTGGCATATCACGAATGGAGATCGATATCTCAACACTCCCCCTCGAGCTCAATCCCAATTCCTGCACACCAAGCAGGTCTCTGAACTTGCACAGCTTCTCTACACCCAATGCCATCATGAATATGTCAGCTACCTGATCCTCTGTGCTAACATAAACTAGATCAATAAAACCTACTAGAACCTTCTCCTGCACATAGTGATAATGCACCTCAATGTGCTTTGTTCTAGCATCACAGACTAGGTTATTTGCTGTCTATACTGCTCATGTTGTCACAATAAATGACAACTGGCCCATCTGTAGACTGATGCATTTAATAAAGTAGCTTATGCAACCAAGCTGCCTCACATGCAGCCATTGCTGCACCTGTACTCAGCCTCTGTGCTCGACAAGGAAACTGTAGGCTATTTCTTGCTGCTCCAGGTGACTGCAACACTCCCAAAAGCGAACACATATCCACTAATAAATCATCTATCAAAAATACTACCAACCCAATCAGCATCAGTGTATCCATGCAATTGTATCTGAACCCCAGTCTCATAAGATAGTCCATACTGCAATGTGGACTTCACATACCTCGATATGCATCTGGCCACATCCAAATGCAGTTTCCTTGGAGCCTGCATAAACTGACTTACCAACCCAATAGCATGGCTCAAATCTAGCCTGGTAATAGTCATATAAATCAAACTCCCTACTATGTGTATGTACATAGTAGGGTCTTCGACAAGCTCACTTGCATCTATGCTCAGCTTCACATTCTGCTCCAAAGGAACTGAAATAGGTTTATAGCCTGTCATCCCATATTTGGACAGCATGTCCAATCCATACTGCCTCTGCAAGAGCCATATCCCACTTGTGGATCTAATCACGTCAATGCCCAAGAAGTAACGCAGCTCTCCCAAATCCTTCATCTCAAACTTCTACTTCAATAGCATTCTCACATGAAGGATATCTTCATCACTATCACCTGTGATGAACAAATCATCAACGTAAATGACAAGCAGCATAATACCTTTCTCCGTTTTTCTCACATAAAGTGAGAAATCTACCATGGAAATCTGAAAGCCAATAGTGACAAGATATTGTCTTATCTTGTCAGACCATGCTCTGGGTGCTTGCTTCAAGCCATACAAGGCTTTCTTCAACCTACAAACAAACTCACGATGAACAGCATGCACATAACCTGGTGGCTGCTCCATATAGACCTCTTCTTGCAACTCACCCCATGCAAGAAAGCATTCTTTACATCCATCTGATGTAAAGACCATCCCTTTGATGCAGCCATAGCAATGACTGCTCTTATGGTTTCCATCCTTGCAACCGGGCTGAATGTTTCTTCATAATCAATGCCATCTGTCTGTGCATACCCCTTGACAACTAATCTTGCCTTGTATCTGCTCACAGAACCATCTGCATTGTGCTTCACCTTATAAACCCACTTGCAGCCACTTGCATTCTTGTCTTTAGGCAAAGGCACCAATTCCCATGTAGCATTTGCTTCCAAGGCATCCATTTCTTCATCCATGGCTTTCTCCCATTTTTCTTTTCCCATGGCTTACTCAAAAGAAGTGGGTTCTGGTTCTTGTATCACTTTGACCATATAGGCATAGTGAATGGCTCTAAATCCATCATATTTCAGCCTATCCACAGGATACTTAACTTTGGTAGACCTGTGCAAAATAGGCTCACTACCAGGTGCTCTCAAAACATCCCTTGTCTTCCTTTACTCCAGGTGTAGCAACAGAAGGAATACCCAACTCATCATCAAGGCTCGATTCTGAGCCACTAGATTCACCATCCACATAAGAGTGACCTGCATTCACATCAACCATGGGCTGATCTACTTTCTCTTTTCCTTTTCGTGATACTTGCATACCACTATCTGCATTGCTTTCAGGAGATTCTCCTGATCTCAATCTGCCTGTCCATGGTGAAGTATGTGAACCACTGCTAGAGGACACTACAGGTCCATCAATATTTTGTGATTGTTGCTGTGAATTATGTGCAGCATTACCATTTTGCGCATCTACATTCTAAATCACATTTACTGGTTTATACCAGTTGCTCATCTCATAAAAAACATCTCTGCTCACTATAAACTTACGAGTAGAAGGGTTATAGCATCTATACCCTTTCTGCTGCGCAGAGAATAACCAATAAAGATGCACTTCCCAGCCTTTGGATCTAGCTTGGATCTCAACTCATCTGGCACATGAACATAGGCAATGCAACCAAAAACTTGCAAATGAGAAATATCTGGTTTCCTACCAGTATACCTCTTCTCTAGCATCATGCCATGTATTGCTCCAGTGGGAGTCCTACTCATTATGTAGACTGCTGTAGCAACTGCTTCAGCCCAATAATAATCTGGCAGGTCTTTTTCATTGAGCCTGGCATGAGATACCTCTTGAATATGCCTGTTTTTCCTTTCTGCAAGTCCATTTTGCTGTGGGGTATGATTGCATGAATATTGCTACTTTATGCCATGCTTTTGTAGGAACCTTGCAAACTCATTTGAGAGGTACTCTCCCCCTCCATCTGACCTTAGGCATTTTATTTTGCAGGCCTGTTTCTTTCTCAAACATAGCCTTAAAAGCTTTGAAATGCCCAAACACTTCACTTTTCTTTTTCATAAAATACACCCAAACTTTTCTACTGTAGTCATCAATAAAAGTGACAAAATAATGACAGCCTCAATAGATGTAGGTTTAGTAGTCCACACATCAGAGTGGATTAATTCCAATGGCCTCTCACTCTCTTGAACATGTCTAGGAATTGGTTTCCTTGCCTGTTTTCCAAATTGACAGGCTTCACATACCTTATGCATTTCTGCAACCTTGAACTTAGGCAATCTTGCAACAATATTTTGGGCCTGCATTAATTTAAGTCGTTGTACATTAACATGACCAATGCGTTTATGCTAGATATCAATATCTGCAACTACACTGGTCCCATGTCCAAACATTGCTGCACTCAATTCAAGCATGTCCGCATCCAACGTAAACATCCTTCCCTTCTTCTTCCCTTTTGCTATCAAGCGACCTTTATTTTTCATATCGTCAACAAAGCATCCATGAGGATTAAATCTGACCTGCAAGCCCTGCTCAACCATTTGACCAACAAAAACCAAGTTCTTGGTGATCTTAGGGACATGAAATACATCAAATAGGTATTTCTTTTTCCCATCCTGCATAGACAAATTAATTTTACCAATTTGCACAATAGGATGTGCAGTATCATCACCAGTATCCACAAATCCTGGTCTTTCCATTTTCCTTGCATCCTGCATCCATTTTGCATAACCTGTCATGTGGTTTGATGCACCTGAGT
Organism: Dipteris shenzhenensis; assembly: GCF_047967505.1. Lineage (NCBI taxonomy): Eukaryota > Viridiplantae > Streptophyta > Polypodiopsida > Gleicheniales > Dipteridaceae > Dipteris > Dipteris shenzhenensis. Next base: position 21,664,670 of record NC_141611.1, read on the forward strand.
CAACATACCACACATCATTGCTTTCTTCAGCACTTGTCACAGAGTTGGTCATGTGCTGCACCATAAACAGATGCTCATTTCTGTCATCACCCTATCTACTAGAGGATGCATAATTGCCTTGCTACAATTTTCCATTCATGATGTCATTTTGCTTTTTGTAGCAGTCTTTAGCCATATGACCCATTTTACCATAGTAGTAGCATTCAACATTGCTGTTTGCATTTTGGCCTCTCTACCATCCACCATGACCTCTTTGGCTCCCCCTGCTTCTAAGGTTACCACGTCCTCCTCCATAGGACTGGTTTTCTTGAATTTGTTGCATAACTGGTTTCTGCCATGGCCTCTAGATCGGCCTACTCTACCTCTGCCTCTACCTCTTCCAGCATTTGAGTAGAAGGCAGTTTCTTTTGAATTTCCTCCTGAAGAAGATGCACCACCATTTCTCTGCTCTTCAGAAATTAGAAGAGCAATCAACTCCTCAAAATCAGGAAATTTTTCAGGGACGGCAATGGATGTCTAGAATTGTGCATAATCCTTTCCTAGACCCATTCAAGGTCACAGAAACTAAATCATCATCTTCCATTGGCCACCCAATGGAAGAAAGTGCATCTGCAATCTTCTTCACCTTCATGTGGTAGTCATTGATGCTCATATTTTCTCTCTGCACATTATGCAACTCTTGCTTGAGCTGCATTTTCCTGCTTGCATATTTGTGCTATACATTTTTGTCAAAGTATCCCATGCCTCCTTCGTCGTGCTTGCATCCTGAATATGCACAATCATAGAATCTGAAATACTGATAGACAGCCAGTACATAACTTTCCTGGCTCTCTCATGCTAGCCTTTAAATGCCTGCAACTCCTATTGATTGGGAACATTAGGAACAACTGGTTCGTGTTCAGCTTCAATAATGAATTCCCAATAGCCTTTTCCCTTAAGCAAATTCATCATTCCAAACTTTCATGCTGGGAAGTTGTTCTTGTCAAGATTTTCAGTGACAATCTATGAAAGAGCATCAGACGCCATTATAGAACACTGCAAAAAATATTCTCTCACTGCAAAAAGCACAACTTCTGCCTCACAAGGGCAAATCTGCAACACTGACGAAAGTGGTATTTGACCACACAGTCACTTCCTAGTGACGATTTTGCATCAACATGCAATAAGAATGATTCTGTCACTCCCAATATCTCTGCGCATAGGCATACGATGCAGTTTCGATGGCAACTTTTCACCAAGCTGCGGAATAGTGGTCGCATAGCAAAAACAGAGCACTTTCTTGAGTGCCTGCGAAAAACTTCCACCACCAAAACGGGCCCTGAAATGGCCTCGAATCAAGAAAATAATGTCACTGAGGGCTTTGCCTCTACCCGCAGCATATATTGCCCTCTCGCCACACCGCGAAGGGTGTACCAATCTGAGATAGTGCACTCTTGCACTTTCCAGTTGTGCTACCTGTAGAGATTTGCTCCCAAACTCGAAAAAGGAAAGCAACACCGATCCTCTTACCAAGACACCGTGAACTTGGTTTGCTTTCTTGAGCTCCTTACCACAAACCGAGCTCTGATACCATGTGAAGAGAGTGGGAGAGAAGTAAGAAGTCTCACTTGCAGCTTTCTCACATACACAATGGGGGAATACACACAAAGGTGGAGGCTGAAAACAGTTTTCCTCTTCTTAGTTGTGAAAGCCAAAAGAACTCCCTCTCTTAGTAAAAAAGGAATAGATGAACCCTATATGTGGGTCTCAAACCAAACTCAGCTAACCTAGGTGGCATACTAACTGAGCCACTAACTAGAATACATAAAGATAGCTGTCATCCAGCTATTATTCATGGGCAGTGTACCAACCGCATCTGCAGCTAACAAGTCAATGACAATACATCCATGATCTATGGTCTTCGTAATACCTGATTTTGTGTCGACCTGCTTCCATGTTAGTACTTAAATGTTTTAAGTATCCTAGTGATTAAAATCTGATGGTTAAAGATAACCAGTCTAAAGGGGATCGTTTTAGTATAGAACTTAGGACAACACAGCAGTAGTGTAGGGATAGCATAGTAGTAGTGCAGGATAAGTGATTGCCAATGCGGTGGTTGGTTGGTCGCACTAGGATATTAACAACCACCAACACAGTGGTTTGCTTCTATTATTACAAGATGAATGGATTTGTGGATGTGTAGATTCGTTATGGGATTTAATAAATCCAGTGCGGTGGTTGTTGGAAAAAACAAGCATGGGAATTACTGTTTGGGATTTACAAAAACAATTCAATAAAACTAACGCAGTGGTTGTTTGGGATATACTAAAAAGCGTGGGATTTATTGTTTGGATTTATAGAAACAAGTGCAGTGGTTAGTTTGGGATTTACTAAAAGAAGAAAAGTCTCAAATATATTTTCCATTTTCTAGGATAAGTGGAATACTGTTTCCTTGCAATGAGACTATCATATTTTAGTACTGTCTCAGTCGTCCTTGTCCACCCCTCCAAGACACCCCAAGATGTGCTTATGTGTGTCTAAATCCAATTTAAAGACACTCCTTTTCTTATTTCGTTGTGGCGCAGGTTTCATTTGAAACTTAATAGCTCTTACTAGATGAGAGTACACAAATGTTTGTGGACTCTTATGCAGCAGTTCATAGCTACGGCCTCTCCTGGATATCTTTTTGTACTGAAAAGCTCTGACTACTACATCCCACTTCTCATTGGTTGTCCCCCAATTATCCTAAAATGCTTCCTCCACCTTGTGCTTAGGTTTTGTGCACTGCAACATAAAGTATGGGTCATCTTCCTCATTTTCCCCAGAGGCAACGACAATTGCAAAGTTACCCCCCGTCTTCCACACAGTCAATGAGGTCATTGAAACTCTCCCCAAACTATGGCGAGTCATTTTTGTCTCCATTGTTTGTCACTCCATCTAAACGTAGAGGGAAAACACGAACTCGCTCCCATGTCTTCACAGTTGCAATGTTCTCACAATCATCACGATCCCCTATGATGCACACACTGCAAAAATCAGAAAGTTTTCTTATTTTAATCAATTGGTTGTTTGGAAATCCCCATATGCTGTACAAACCACGAACTCCTTTAATTTTCTCGCAATCATGCTAGCTTCTCCTTTGCACTTCATCCACCTTCACTTCATGGAACACTCTGCATACTACACTATTCTTTGTGCCTTGATAGGGCCTTGACCTACTTTTCAGCTTTCCTGTCTCGCAGTCTATGTTTGCTTCTCTTGTAAGCCATGGCGAGCACTCGGGGGGCTCACCTCAAAAAATGTTAGTTTACCACGTGCATTGAAAAGGAGGGGTATTTTAATTCAACTGTTTGAAAATTTTTAATAGAATTACAATAACAAGAGGGGTTTTTTAATATAACTTTAGAAAAAAATCACTTAGTTCATAAGTAAAGAGGGGTGTTTTTATTTGGGAAAAAATTTTAGTTGAGGGGTTTTTTTAATACCCCTTGAACACACGTGATACGTATAATTTCTTAGTAGTGCACCCCGTGAGGGAGAGCTACATGTTGCCATTGATGCCATGGCCACAATCAGTCCAAAATAGCTAGGGAATCTAGCTGGTGAGGCAAGCAAAGAATAGAAGACAACTTACCCGAAATAAGACAATGGCAAACAAAAGTCTGCGCAAGGTCACGTTGAGGTGCGTGTGGGTTGTAAGGCATTTGCAGGGTGGGGGTAGGTTGCAAGTACTTAATCTACCAAGATTTGATGGGCGAGAGGTGTGAAAATTTGAAATTTGCAGGAGTAAATTTTCAGCCACCAGTTTTTCCCCCCTCTGACGATGCACGTGAGCAAAATTGGATATTCCAAACAAGTGCAATGTGGCCTAAAATTCTTCAAAACACAAATAGGCCAAAGGACATGCTATCGAATTTGATGCTTTGTATTATGAAATACAATGACCTTTGGCATGCTTATGAGCCATATAGCAAGCAAGTGCATGGAAAAAGAAACAATTCAAAATTGTATATAGTGTTGGATTTATTAAAAGATTTTTTCACATGCACACATTGCACTTTTTCAACTTCTTCCATTTTAGGGTGAATCTAGATACCAATACTAACAACTATCAATGTTTTAAGACCAACATGTAGTAGTCCCACTAGTTTGGAATCCAAATTTTCAATCTGTTTTGGTTTTCAACATATCAAAAAAAATTTATGGAGCGTGCCCTCAAGTGGGTATGCATCACTTTAGCACAACATTGGAGGCCCATTAACCCATTCATAATGTTCTCATTTAGGTTTGTCCTTGGATTAAGGAGAATCTCATGTAGTGTACTTTTGAATGATTACTTGGTTGCATGTATGTATAGAATAAAATTTTGATGTTTTTGAATAAATTGCTATATTCTAGTCTTCAGAATGCATGCTTCACATGCAACATAGCACTTGTAATTACCGGTCTCATTCAAAATCTTTATTCGATAATTTTTTTCTCTCATGCACAATTTTGGAATGTGTACTACAACTTGAAGACAAAGTTTGCCGAATTCCATTGAGCAATGCATAAGTTATGGGTCTTGCAAGATAACTATATACAAAAAAGTCCCTGAAGCTCACCAAAATGGTATGCCCAAGTAAACAATGACCCACGATCTTTCTTTTTTTCTTCCTTTTTTTATTTTTTTAAACATTACATTGGCCCTCGTTTGATTGGTCGAGGGCTATTTTTCTTTTGGGCTAAAAGGCCCCAAAATGAGCTCTGAGTTTTCCTAATGAGCTACCCAATTTCTCACTAGAAAAATAATGCAAAAATACAATATAAGCTTGTGATTCTAATAACCAACTACCCATTACAATTCACAACTTGACAACATTTGGTACAACAAAGACAAAACAAATAGTATATCTAAAACAAGCTTTGTGTATTGGATTGATCAAACCATGGCATACCTTTGTATCAAGGCACATAACCTTACTAGGGCTGAATTGCCACCTTGCTTTAGATATTGAGATATTTGTAGTTGTTCTCCATGTCTAGTCCCATTGTTGCTTCCTTGCCCACATAGTGCGCTAACATTTTGGATTTGGGAGCATCAAATTGAAGAGGGTGAATTTATTGAAGGAATCCCTCAATGCACAACTCAGCATCAATGGTGGAGTCGACATTGAAACCATGCTCGCAAAAGTTCAGTATGTTTTGAAGGAAAGGAGGAATTTCTTTTTTGAAACTCATGGAACCATGGAATCTTGGCAACTTCAAAGAGAAGCTTATAATACCATGCTAACCACAAGTTGAAGGAGCAACCTTGGGCAAATAAAAATTAATGCCTTAGCCAACAAACATTGTCTGCACCTATATGGGAAACTAGCCTTTAAGTAATGATGAAGTAATGGGAAGCAGAGATGGGAGTGCTATAGAGGATAGCCAATGATGCAACTTCAATTGTTTAATATGAGCGAGAGTAAAGGAAGAGGTAGAAGCCAAGATAAATTAGGAACAAACTGATGTATGGTGAGATGCGATGAGGTAATGCATAATCAGGTGAGCACAGTAAGATCACGCTAGTATGAAAGCAATATAAATTAATCAATAGTCTAAGATTCCTTACTCCTCTATATCTCCTCCGAGACTAACATTGGGATAGACCTTGCTTGGGAGTGCCTATGTCAAGTTCCTAAATGAGTACATAAAGGACACTGAAATCACTGTAGCAAAGGTGGAGGCTGAATGAACTCCATGGCAAGACATCTAGCATCTTTGAAATCTCAAAAGGTGGCTTTATGATCAAGTGGTGTCCCGTTTTGTTTCTCATTTTTATTGCATAATATTTGGGTGTGTGCAACAATCCAATGGTGCCTTTATGTATTCTTACAAGTAATAGATTTTGTGTAGCATATTTTTCCTTCATCCTAGCTATGGCTCAAGGTAGTGGTTCAAGTTTGGAAACAAGTGCATCATCAATTTCAAGTATTTTTTTACTGCATCCTTTTAAGTTCCATCCTTCTCTAGACTCCTTCTTGTGATACCTCAACAACATGGAGGGCTTTAATATCGATTTTACCACCCAACCACACAGGCTCTAGCTAGTGAGATCTCTCGTCACTTCTCATTCATGATATTTCTCTCTCTACATACCAGTTTTCTTGATTTCCCTCTAGAGTCCTCCCTCCTAGATCAATGCATGCCATGTGGACCTCCTAGAATGCCAAGTGTCCTTCAAAGGACCTTAATCCTTTAACCATTTTTGGCACCCATTCCTAGGCATTAGTTCTCGCACCCACCATTGTTAAGCCCTCTTGGTTTCTCACGTTACCATAACCATGTCGTGATCCTTTCATGATTATGGATGACGTAACATTACCTTTTTCCCTTAAGAATGGCTTTTGTCCTCAAAAACAAAATCAAGAAACCTCCTCTAGAGATTGCTTACCCTTTACCATGTTGAAATCTATTTATATCTATATTTCTATTGAGGGTGACCTCTCCACCCCCAAGGAGGGTTAGTACACCCCTAGTAAAGGGAAGTTACATTAGTGACTAGTGGATAATTTTGTAACTATAGGGATGATTATAGTTATGTCCCTAATAGTGAGTAGTAGTGGCCTTATCCACCACAACATGTTTTGAACTATGTCTATTTTTGACTATTACCCGACTGAAGTCGGATGATGTTATAAGTTGATCCTCATCCTATATCCATTAGGGAAGAATTGGGGTCTCAAAAGGGCCTCATAAGGAATGGATTACGGAATGCTTAATGGGCTAATGCAGGGGGTTTAGAGGATCCCAAAGAGGCCTAACCAGCCCAACCTATGTGGGTTAAGCCCACATTTGAGCCTACCTCTCCCCCCATCAATGAGGGGAGGGTGCCACTTTTTGAAATTTGAATTTTAAATTTTGAATCTCCCTCCCTCCCTCCCTCCCTCTCTCTCTCTCTCCCTCCCTCCCTCCCTCTCTCTCTCCCTCCCCCTCCCTCCTCTCTCTCCACCTCCCTCTCTCCTCCTCCCTCTCCACCTCCCTCCCTCCTCGTCCCCTCCCTCTCCCTCCCTCCCCCTCAGCAATGTTTTTATCGAAGGCATACTAATATATTAATATAAAATCCTCGCGAAAGTTTATCGAGCTAATTTTTTTAGTTTCATAATAATGATGGAATATTTTACAATTTTATATTTTCTTTTGAATTTTGAAGAAAAACTTGTAAATCTTGGCGAAACTTTAAAGTTTTTCTCATCAAAGTTTCAAATCCTGGCGAATGTTTGAAGCCTTTATTTCTGTTAGGGCATATAAACTTTCAACAAGAATATAAAACTTTCACCTCTTAGCAAAACTAATAGGAAAAAATCATCCATGCTCCACCTCCCTCCTCTCCCTTCCTCCGTCTTGCTCCTCCTCCTCCCTCCTCCCTCTCCCCTCCTCCTCCTCCTTCTGGCTCCTCCTCCCTCTGTCCTCTCCCCTCCTTCTTTAGCTGCCCTACTCCCTCTCCTCTGCTCCTCCCTCCTATAGCATCTCTCCCCTCCTCCTCCCTTCTACAACAACTCCTTCCCTCCCTTCTACACTAGTCATCCTACTCTCCTCCTCCTCTTCCTCTTGCCCTAGTCTGCTTCTCCTCCTCCCTCTTCCTTGCTACTCTCCCTCTCATTGATCCATCTTTGCTAGCTCTCCCCCACATTTTACCTGCATCACTTATACCTCTCTTTGAGTACTCATGGCACCATTCGAGGACATATCCAACAAGTACCATGTGAACTTACAACTGGAGGCAAAATATGCAAGCAACGCTGTTTGGGATTTAGTGGAACTCCTCAAAGTTTAAAACAAATGTCTTTCTATTTTTTGAATTAGTTTAAAATAATAACAAAGACACATAAACACATTCAGTATATATGGCACATATAAATGCCACTTATACACATATGTATATATATATAAATTAACACACATACACACAAAAAGATGTATATAATATATCACACACACACACACACACACACACACTATATTGTTACGCACATGATACATGGGCATACATTGCTATATGCACACACATCTATTATGCTTCTTAAGGAAGTGTTGCCATGTGGTAGGAGAAGCTGGAGTGAAGGGGGCGCTGAGAAAGATGCCATGTGGAGAGCCAAGGAAGATGCTTAGGCCCTCCACATGGAGAGCAAAGGAAGACCCTTGGACTTTCATGCATCCACATGGCATGCCTCCTTCCTATAAAACGAGCTTCAAAATTGACTAGAGAACTAACATGGTCCATTCATGGCCTAGAACAAGGGCTTGGAGAGAAACTATAGCAAGGTGGCAAATGTGGGACAAGTGCTCGGGCAAAGTCAGCATGACATGTCACAGGATTATGTAGACAAAGAGCTTGGTAGACATTGAAACTTGGACAAGGAGCTAATGTAGAGTGTAGTAAGAGCTTAGTTGATGGCATAGAACTGAAAAGAGGTACACTCTTAGGCAAGCTCAAACTAGTAGTAGTAGCCATATGAGAGAGCTACAATAGCAGCCAATAGGAGCATGGGTAGAATTGTTCAAACACTGATCTTGCCCTTTTTAGTCTCATTGAACTATGCAATGTGGATCTACCACATTGTAACTTAAACACATTAATGAGTACATCCACCAAACTCCCCAATATCACGAGCCCCGGTATCCACCTAGACAACTCCTCCTCCCTAAGCCAAGATGAGTTTCTCTACCTACTTTGCTTACCAGGAGTAGATGTCAAAGCCTTGATGCAATCCTATTGCTCCACATGAATCATCACTCACAATTTACTCAAAGAGGTATTTAAAAAACTCATTGAATGCACTCTTTCACTATGCTTAGTGAGAAGCCTATGGCAAGCTATTGACTAAGGGATATTTGGTGGAGAAGTGCAATATGTTCTGAGATATAACTCATGCATAAATGTTTGTAGATTATAAGAGCCATTTTCCCAATTTTCAAAAGCTATGTGCAACAAACATAGCAACTCGCTGGGATGCGTCAATTTTACGAGCAAAAACCTATGAGCAGGTTTATCCGAGCGTGTTTTTCAAGAGATTTTTAAAAATATTTTTCTTTAGGAAACATGGTTTTTACACTTTTATTTTCACTAGAACTAGATCCCTTTATCATAAAAATATACAGACTAGTCACTCATTCATTTTTACACAACATAATTTTCTTATTTAGAGACATCCCTTTGTACCCCTGTTATTACCTTTAAAAAGTGTTGATTCCTTTAAGAAACATTCCTCATAATCACTCTCAATGTAATAATACTATGCATATATAATTACTTATTAACACATTTATATCATATGGCAATATCTTTTTAGTGTTTTTATAGCATATTTATGGACATGTTTTTAAAGAAGTTTAAATTACTATAAATAAGTATTAACTTGGGCTTATATATCACTCTCATAAAATACATGTAATATTTAATACTATATATGAAAGATTTTCCAAAATATAACTCCATAGATGTGCTCAAATGGGGTGTTCCGATCAATTTGAGTGGTTGAATGACTATATTTGGACATTGGATATGAAAGTTATGTCACTTTTAAAAGTGCTGTCCAAGGTGCTTGGGAGACTTGCTTCAAAGGGGTTTCGCTGGCGAAACTACCTAGATGGCTTGCTTCAATGAGTTTTCTTTGAAGAAACTCTTTCATGAAGATAGGTTGAGAGAGGGTTTTCAATGTCACCCCCTATTAAGTAAAAGTTGTAAGAAGGATCATAAGGGAATTTTCATAGAGAAGTCTACTCTACATGTGGGTTTCTTCAAAAGCCATCCCATTATGCTCTCACCATTTCTACAGATTCACCTAAAGATTTTTGTATAAAATAGGCATTGCTATAATACTTTGCATATTTCTAAGTGAAACTATGTTTTCTTTTGATCGATTTTTGCCATATTTATGCATAGTTGGAAGCTTTTTTTTTCCTTCGCTAAAACGCTCGGAAGATTTCGCTCAGAAAATGCTCGTCCCCCAACTCGCTGCATGCCTTAGCTGATTGCCACATTTCAAGATATAGCACTCAATACTTTGTCTTCTAAGGCAAGCTTGGGCAAAGGGCATAGTAGCAATGGGGGAGGCCATTCCTTTATGGGCAAGGTTTCATGCAAGAGCAAGTAGTCTACTACTATGATTTAGGGTAGCAAGGGAAGGATTTGGAGTAGATGATGGCAAGATAAACATCAATCCATTTTGGGAGTTAATGATGGGAAGCAATCTCTAGCTACGGATGAAAGAACCCTTGGAGGGTAGTTAGGTCTCTTTTGTGAAAAGATTGATAGATTCTTGGAAGCGCTTAACAGTTTGAGACTTGAAAAAATTGTATCATGGATCATTTCCATGCAAATCATTTTTGAAGGCTTGAGAGCTAGGTTGAGTTAGGGCTAGCTATATATAGCTCCAGTACCACACCCCTCCTTGCCTCACCAAACACTCTAGCTGACTACCCATGTCTCTTGCCATCACTTGCAATTGCAAATCATTTTTGAAGGCTTGAGAGCTAGGTTGAGTTAGGTCTAGCTATATATAGCTCTAATACCACACCCTCCTTGCCTCACCAAATACTTTGGCTGACCACCCACGTCTCCTGCCATTGCTTGCAATTGCCCACTGCAACACAAGTAGTGCCAACATAATGGTGTTGAAGCCTCTACTCACATTGCCATTTTTTATGAGAGTGACCTAAAAGAATTGGATGCGCAAGCAATCCAAGTTTTGATGTCACCCGTAGAGGTGAGGTTCTTCTATTCTAACATTTCCTTTATGAATAAATGTAGGTTTTATGCTAGAGTGACCTAGAATAATTGGATGAACAAGTGATCCAAGTTTTGATGTCACCTGTAGAGGTGAGTTTCTTCTATTCCAAACTTTCCCTTTTAAATAAATATAGGTTTACTTCAAATTTCGATACCCATGTTAATTTCAAGAACTACATACCTACCAATGATGCCATTGATCATGATGATGAGGTGCCAAGGAGAGGGTACAAAGAGAAATCAGTGTAGGGGTCAGGCTCTACGGGGTCAGACTCCATGGTTAAGGGAGGACATGAGGCATGCGATTGCCCAATAATTTTTATTGTTGTTTCTCCTCTAAAGGAAAGATTAGGGGAGAGAATGATGCCATTGATCATGATGATAAGATACGCGTATCCATACTCATGTGAGTGTGTCTACATGTGTATGTTTGATTATGTAAGCACGTGTGACTATGTGCATGTAGATAGAGATGTAAACACTTAAAAGGGTTAGTTTCTCCTATTCCATCAAAGGATGGAAGCAGATGGTATAAACATAAGAACATGGGGAGAAAGTATGCAATGCACAATTATATCGTAGTAAGGAATAGGCCACAAATGGGTAAGCCTAACATAGAGTTGACACATGTATCTCCTCAGGGGGGTTCACCTCATAAATTTTAGTGTACCACGTGCATTCAAAAGGAGGGGTATTTTAATTTAACTTTTTGTAAAATTTTAACAGGTTTACAATAACAAGAGGGGTTTTTTAATTCAGCTTTAGAAAAAAATCACTTAGTTCATAAGTAAAGAGGCGTGTTTTTATTTGGGGGGAAATTTTAGTTGAGGGGTTTTTAAAATACCCCTTGAACTCACATGATACATAGGGTTTCTAGGTAGTGCACCCCCCGAGTGTATCTCACAAATGAATAAGTCTAACATAGACTTGACATATGTAAGAAAGTGCATGCATATATGTGCAACTGAACACATGTACAACACACAAATAGACACGCATACACTAAAATCACATGCATACACCAAATTATGCACGCACATGGTCAAATGTCTATATACATGTGTATGTTTGATTCTCTAGGAATGTGTGAATGTGTGTCCTATGTGTGTGCATGTAGATAGAGACGTACATGCAAATATGCCCAAAGATGTGAGTGTGTGTCCTATGTGTGTGCATGTAGATAAACGAGCGTACAAATAATGCTAGGCACAGAGCTAAATCCCTTTCAGATCACAGGACTCATGGAAGTATCTTAGAGGTTCATCTTGGGATCCGAAGATCTTCTCAATCCATATGCTTCAAGCCACAAACCAACAGAAACATTTATGGTATTAAATAGCAATGATACTCCTTGCTAATTATAAAGAACTTGTAGATTAGAGCTTGACACAATCTTGTTAGTGTGATCACCAAGAAACACTTTGAATTCTGCTCCAACAAATACCAACCATGTTCAAGGAATTTCTCAATCATCTTGGGAGTCTTGGAAGCAACTTTGGGACCCATGATTCTTTGTAATTTTTTAAAAAAAAATGTTTAATTCAATTTTCAACCCATATATTATTAAATTTATTTACATTATGCTAAAAACAAACATAAATTTTAATACTTTTTTTCATAAATAAATTTAATTACCTAATCTTACTTTATTTTAAAACAAAATTAATTAATTACATTTTATTTCTAACTAGTTTTTAAGTCATTAATTTTATAATATAATTTTATTATTTACCATTTACTTTTAAATGCATATATTTCTTAAAGATTTTAAATTAAAATACTTTAAAACTAAACAATGTTTAAATAAATTAATTATTTAGTTTTAGCTTTTCTTTATTTTTAAAATTTTTAGATAATTCAAATTTAAATTGTTTTTTAATTGAAATACTTTTAAATTTATAAATATTTAAATAAGATAAATTAGATATTTAAAAACTACTTAATTTAAACTATTGAGTACGTAATAACTCCAATTTTTTGGGATTTTTCAAATTCTAACCTAACTTTTTAAAAATCTCTTATCCTTGGCTTTTTCAAATTCCAACCTATCCAAGCAATAACTTCAAAGCAATTGCTTTGCTTTTCGAAAATTTCTCAAAAAACTCTCCTAAGCTATTGTGTATGCAACAACTCCAATCCTTTGCGCTTTTTCAAATTTTACAATATTTTTGAAAAAGTCCTGTAACCTATTACATACACAACAACTTAGAAAAGATTTTTTTGTTTAGATTTCAAAAATGCTTTATCAATAATATTATTTATCTATAACATAATATAATATGATATTAAAAATTATATTAAAATATAGTAAAACATAGTATAGTCTATACAATTATATTAATATGATATATTTATAAGAAATTATTTTTAAAATTTATTAATATTATTTATATAAAATAAAAAACTAAATTTATAACTAATAATGAAATAAAAAATAATTAACACATATATTATAAACTAACTAATTTAAATTTTATATTATTGAGATAAAAATTATTTAGACAAATTTAGCATATTTAAAAATTAATTTGCAAATAAAACAATATTCATTGAAACAAATGAAGAATACAAGTATATCATAAAGTAAGAGTACAAAATCAATAACTACTTCAGAAATTAGTGAATGAATTCATGATCTACATGTTAAAAGAAATGCATCCATGAACTTTTAGCTGTTTTGCTTAGATTCTTTGATAGATATAATACTTTGTAGAGGCCTTAGATTTTCTTAGTTTAAGGCTTCTGCATGATTTCATACCCATCGAATATCATTTGAGTTGTTTGGAATGCATATTTCCCTATTTTGTACCATGCATCATGCATGAGTGTTGAAAAACATTGCACCTTTGATTTGCTTTTTGATACTTTGCATAAGCGATAAACTATATTAGTATAGGGCCTTTGTAAATGATTATATCCAAATGATCTCAATTAGTATATGTTTGAAATGCATATTTCTTGTTTCTTAGCATGCATCATGCAAGAATGTTGAGAAATACGTCCATGTGCTTTTTAGCCTATGTACTTGTTTTTGATGGGTATAATACTTTGTACAAACGTTAAACTTACTTACTTTAAGGCTTGTGCAAAGTATCAAACCATTCTTTGGCATGATTTAGAATGTAGATTTTACATATTTTTTACTATATGAAATAAACCCTTACACCTAGACCCTAAATTGTTCAACCTAGATTCTATATTCTAAACTCTTTACCGTAGATGTTAAACCCTAAACCCTAAACTCAAAACTCTAAACCGTAAACCCTAAACCATAGACCTTACTTTCTATATTCTAAACTCTTAATCTTAGATACAAAGCTATAAACCCTAAGCCCTACAGCCTAGATGCTAAAACCTAGAACCTGTCGAAAACATAATCTCTAAACCCTAGACTGTGATTATAAACCCTAGTTGAACCCTAGAATGCAAGCAATAATTTACAATTTTTGGTGATTTGTGCAACAGGTTTGGGGTGCACCCCCACCCTATTGCATGTGCAATAGGTTGGGCCATGTGCAAAGGGTTGCATAACCCAAATTTATTGCACAAATCGTCGAAATTTGGTGATTTGTGCAACCCCAACCTGTTGCACAAATCACCAAATTTTGGTGATTTGTGCAACCCCAACCTGTTGCACAAATCACCAAATTTTGGTGATTTGTGCAACAGGTTTGGGTTGTAGCCACAAACATGTTGCATGTGCGATAGGTTTACGATTTTGGGTTTGGAGTTTAGGTTTATGGTTTAGGGTTTAGGTTGGGGTGCACATCAATATATTTTGTTTTTTGACTATCAAGTGTGAGATTTGTTGGTCTTTTTTACAGTTGTTAATGCATTTTTTCAGAAATTGTTACAGGTATTTACCCTAATAGAGGGTTTAGAGGTGGTGTTGTACAAGAAATATGAAGTCATAGGCTTTGGACAAATACATAGACTTGATCCTATGAATGTGTGTCATTTCCAATGTTGTGGTGAGAGACGATGTGTATTGATAATCACCAATGTGCGAAGTCCTGCAGTGCATTTAAATTATCCACATGGAGACTTTGAAACATTGGTTGATATCTTACAATGTGACATTTTTTATATGCAAGCACATAGAACTCTTTGGGACCGATATGAAATTGTTCCAAAGATATACTTTCAAGATATCAAGAGAACTTTTATCACGGGGGAAAAAGTTGAGATGTTGCCTTGCTCAGGAGAAGTGTTAGCACTTGGCATATTTAAGAGCTATGCTCAAAATCTTCTTTGTATGAATTTTGTGAGGTGAACTCCCCTACGAAAATGCCCAACTCCTTTGAATATCATCCCCCCATTTCCTTATGGGTCATTTAGCAACCTACTGTTATGGATAAAATTGTCTAAGGAAAAAGGCATGAATATGTATGTGTGTTTGTATATGTGGCAATAGTATAATAAAATATGGTGTGCATAGGGCCCAAGGTTGAGGTGGCAGGGCATGACCATGTGCCACCCTTCCATGTAAGAGGACCCATAAGGTGTGTTGTACATAATCCATGATAGTAATATTATAAAATGCAAGGTGGCATGGCTCCTCCATGTGCCACCCCTCCACCTAGGATGCATTAAGTGAGATATGGCTCAAAGTCCATGGGAGAAGCAATATAAAATGGGTGGAGATGGCTATTATATTGAGTTATTCCCTCCATATGGGATAGGCCCATGTGGGGGAGGTATAGAAGGACAAAGAGAGCTAGTTAAATAATGGGGAAAGTAGGATGAGGTGGCAAGATTCCTTGTGCCAACCCTCCACTTGCCTCCTAGAGGTTTGAACATATTATAAAATTGGAAAGAGACCAAGGGAGTATCATAGACTTGAGATATGGGGCTTGATTTATGTGGAAAATTGAGGCAAAGGGTTGTCGCACACAATTGAGAGTGCGTACCCACCTAGCCCACATGGGAGACTTTTCCACACACACCATGCATGTGGGAGGATACATTAATGTGGAGAGACCCCCTCTTTTGGCTATAAAAGGAAGGGGCTATTCCTTGATGAGACACGCTCATTCTTGTAAAGCCACCTAACTAGTATTTTGATATTTCCCTCTCATCCCTTCTTTCCAATAAAGTATGGATCACTTCCCTTGATGTCTACATCTCAACATTCCTCTTCCTATCATGTACATGCTTCTCTTCCCCCTCTCCCTTTCCCCTTGTGTCATAGTCTCCCTTTTCCTTCCCTCCATTTCTAATTCCTTTTTCACCCCTATGACATTCCTTCGCCCTCATGATCTCCTCTTCTCTATGGCCTTTGAGCGTCGCCATACTTAGCCTCTAGCCTCTGGTCTCGATTACTTTTCCAGCTAAAATTTTTTGGTGTGGCTGCTGGGATACGAATCTCCATGGCTGGTGGTGAATCTTCTATCCGTACGGGTTACATCAACAAAACTATACCATCTGTGCTCTTTCTAAGCTACTGCATGTGTATTCGATTCGTGCATCTCCTGCGCGACAGTTCTCTGGACTGTTGCGACTTCTGGTTGCGAACAGTTTTCTGCGCTTCAGTTCTCTGGACTGCTGCGACTTCTGGTTGCAGACAGTTTCCTGCGCTCACCTGCATGACAGTTCTCTGGACTGCCGCAACTTTTGGTTGCGGACAGTTTTCTGCGTGACAGTTCTCTGGACTGCTCTGGTCGCGGACTGTTTCCTGAGCCCCTGCAAAAGAGTAACAGCAGATCCTCCTCTTCTCTATGGCCTTTGAGCGTCGCCATACTTAGCCTCTAGCCTCTGGTCTCGATTACTTTTCCAGCTAAAAGTTTTTGGTGTGGCTGCTGGGATACGAATCTCCATGGCTGGTGGTGAATCTTCTATCCGTACGGGTTACATCAACAAAACTATACCATCTGTGCTCTTTCTAAGCTACTGCATGTGTATTCGATTCGTGCGTCTCCTGCGCGACAGTTCTCTGGACTGTTGTGACTTCTGGTTGCGGACAGTTTTCTGCGCTTCAGTTCTCTGGACTGCTGCGACTTCTGGTTGCAGACAGTTTCCTGCGCTCACCTGCATGACAGTTCTCTGGACTGCCGCAACTTTTGGTTGCGGACAGTTTTCTGCGCGACAGTTCTCTAGACTGCTCTGGTCGCGGACTGTTTCCTGAGCCCCTGCAAAAGAGTAACAGCAGATCCCGCGCCCCCCCTATCTCCTCTCTTCTTCTTCTTCTCCTTCTCTTTCTCTTCTCCTTCTCCTCTCCTCTCCTCTCTTTTTATTAAAGAGTAGGATTGGAACCCAAGACCTCCCCCTTCACAAAAGAAAGTCTTATCATTGGGCGAACAAGTTGGAAGTGGTAAAAATGTAATGATTTTTGTTCATATATTGAAATTGCGGGAGCTGTAACTCTCTAACCATGAGGAGTTTGCTCTTGCTGTAAAAAGCAAAAATATTTCATTTTATGTGCTCTATCCACATCTCTTGCTAGATTGCCAATTCAGAACTTCTCCAAGCTCACTTCACGAACGCACACCTCACGAGAAGGGTGGACATTTATGTCACTTCTCGACGCGTTTAAGGAATTGGTGCCTGTTCCTCCACACCTTATGGCTACCAATGCACGAGATGTCTTCCTTGATCTTCATGTCGACCTTCAACGGCTGATTGTCCAGTGCATTATTGATGGTGATGACGGGTGGAATGACACACCGTGGATGATTCATGGTGACGAACTACTGATACGCTGGGAGGATTTTGACTTTACTTCTACTCATTGTGCGGTGATCGAACTACTTGCTGCTTCAGAGGTAATCAAAACGGTTTCCTTCTTCGAAGGGTGGGATGCTCCCCAAGCTTGGGGGGAGATTTGGCGCATCTGCTTGTTGATTCGTATGGAAAAGCTCGTCCTGAATGGTTTATTCACAATCTCATTACAAAGGTTTCTAGGCCTTGGCTATGGTTGGTAATGTTTCGACCAAGGAATCCATCTGTACCTAATCAACCTTTTGTGCCTCATTTCGAGCTTCAAATTGTAATTCTTTTTGGGCTTAAGATAAACTATCAACAAAGGATTGCAAGTTTATTTGGCGCTGAACGTTTGGCTCAAGTGTTGAATTCTCCCCACCCTCTCCTCCTACCTATCTTGGACTACCGAGAAACTTGGGATGTCCGAATTTTAGTTTTGGTGTGATGACATCTTGGATTCTTCAATTTGATGGAGCTTACAAACCTTCGACCAAGGCGGCTGGCGTGGGTGTGAAGCTCACTTCACCGGGTGGTGAGGAGTATTGTTACAGCAAGTCTTCACCCGCAAGTACTTGCAATCAAGCTGAGTACTCGACGCTCATCTTTGGGCTACAAAAGGCACAAGAACATCATGCCAAGCAATTGGAGGTGCAAGGAGATTCTCAACTAGTATGTGAACAAGTTAGTGGAAGGTGGAAGGTGCAGAGCAAAGGCTTGGTTCCACGACATCAACAAGCCTTGGAACTTTGCAACCAATTTGAAGAGGTAAAAATTCAGCATATCCCTCGAGCTCGAAATCTTGTTGCTGATTTCTTGGCACGTGAAGCTTGTATTTCAATCACGCATGATGCGAGTGGAAGCGCCACCCCAACAAAGCCGCAAGCCATGAAGGAGGGTGATCGTTTGTAAGGAATGCAAAGGTTGTGGTCATCATGAAACTAAGTGTTGGGCGTACTTGATACGAGTTCACCGACTTCGAAAGATCATCAGGAGGGTTCTCAAGGACATTGCTCAAAAGAAGGATGCCAGACCGCACACCCCTTGAAGAAATAGCATGGCGACTACAAGAACTGGAAGAAGCTGAAGGTGATGTGCAAGCTCTCCAACTGTTGACATTTGTCATGGCATTCTTGTTTGCCTTGATGAACAACCTCATGCAACGCTGCGCCTCTAACCCTCGCGTGTAATGATCAATGTGATATCATGAGGGTTGGTCCTTTTAAGATTGTCTATGTGCTATTCTATGCTGAAGATTCTTCTCGTGTAATATTTCACACTACACCAGTCACACCCTACCCTGCCTATGTGTGCTTTTTGGATGTATCTTCACCCGATTTTCAGTTCAAGCTTCCTCTTACTATTGTTCGTCCATAGATAAGCCCCTCTTTTCCATCTTCCAAGCATGGCTGATATTCCCGTGTTTTGTGGACGGGTAGAAGAAAATCCAAATGAGTATCTTGTGGCTTTCAAGCGCCGTTGTGTTTCTCTCAACTTTCTTACTGAAGACAGATGGCTATTGGTTCTCCCCACATTTTTAGAAGGTTTGGCTCAAGTGTGGTATGAGAAGCAAGCCGAAGATGTTCGCCAAAGCTAGCCAAGGTTGACAGCAGCAATGATTGAGTATTTCGGCAAAGAAGAGGAGCCGGAGAATGTGTACCTGCAGGTGGCAAATTTGAAGAAGTCAGAAGGTGAGACGGCGCGTCGATATGTGGATCAAGCGGCCGTGCTCCTGGACCGTTTGATTGCCACACAGGAGGACAATGTCGGGCTTCGAGCTGGAATGACTCAGCATGTGCTGGGCTACCTTGTAGCAGGAGCGAGTGATGAATTCCGCCTCAAGCTTAAATGGGAGAATCCAAAAACTATGGTGCTAGCACATGAGATTGCTCAAAAGTTTGATAAAGTTTAGTCTGACCCCGCTTCAAAGAAGACGATTGTCCCTCCGCATCCCCCTCCATTCCTGCAACAACAACCTGGGGGGTCTAACTCAGGGACATACCCCCACCCCTCATCAGGGATGTATCCACCGCCTCCACCTCAAATGTATGGTCCTCCCTTAGATGCTTACCCTCAACAAGGTGGATATCCTCACCCTCTGCCTCGAAGATTTCCCCAGCCTCGCCCACGAGCTCCCCTCCTCTCTACTCCCGTGGCCCCTCCAACTAAAGAGGCCCCCCCTGCAACCGAACCTGGAGTCAATGACCTAGCCAAGGCCCTGAATGATCTTCGGCTTGAGATGGTGGGCATCAGAAATCAAGCCAACCGCCCTCCAAGAGATCGTGCTAATGTTGTATGCTATGAGTGCCACCAGAAGGGTCATTATCGCACAGAATGCCCCAATATTCCAAGGGTGAATCTTCTAAGTGAGTCGGGCACTGAGGATTCTGATGTGGAGATCCTTGATCTCGGGAAAAGAACTCGTGCTACCTCGAACCCCTCTCCAAACCGGAGGTAGTCGATAGAGCGAGCGAGGAAAAGCGAGCGGGCCCAAAAAAGCGAGCGAGCTTTTCCACAATTTCCTTATCGAGGTATTCAACATAGCTTTGTGGAAACCACTATTTGGGAAAATTGTCGAAAATAAAACTTATGTTACTATGTGTAACTATACCAATATTGCGAATTATAGTCTACCTTAACTTCCAATTGGAGCCATACTCACATTATGCAACAATAGTATGTGGTTTGAAAGAAACCGAATTTCCACTCCAAAGCGGATTCCATTACTGATACAACAATTCTTTTGCATTTGAAATGGGTCTTATTATCAAACTCCTTCAATAATCAAAACAAATGCGTTGCTTAATATGTTGAACTTAGTAACATAAACATCACTTCACCCATATGTGGGGAAAAAAAACTTTCTGTAGACTTCATAGCATGGGATTGCATCAACACTTATGACATTCAAAATGGTTCTTCTTATTAAAAGTGTTATCAACCATGAAAGAAAATGTTTAAAAATAGTTCACCCATATGTTGAAAAACCCAAGTGTCATTTATGACATTCAAAATTGTTCTTGCAACCATCCTGTAGTTCCTAGAGATTTTGCCCATACTTCCAACCCCTTCCCTTCAACCACTAAGAGGTATCTAATAGTTTTATAGAACACTTGAGATATCATCACCTCCTAATACAAAACCATTATTACTATTTGTAGAACACTTGAGATATTATCACCTCTTAATACAAGACCATTCTTACTATTTGTAGAACACTTGAGATATCATCACTCCTTCCCTTCAGCCACTAAGAGGTACCTAATACTTTTGTAGAACACTTGAACCATTCTTACTATTTGTAGAACACTTGAGATATCATCACCTTTTAATACAAAACCATTCTTACGGTTTGTATAACACTTGAGATATCATCACCTCTTAATATAAGACCATTCTTAGTATTTGTAGATCACTTTAGATATCATCGTCTCTTAATACAAGACCATTCTTACTATTTGAGAGATTAATGGATTAAAGGTTTGAAGCTCATAGGAGACGAAGGAAGAGAAAGTCAGTTTCGACATGAGGACAATAAAACTAATTGGAATATTTTGACTTATGTATTATACCTTTTTGAAGACTATGAATTTAAGTTAGTTTCAACATTAGGATGATAAAACTAATTAGAATATTTTGACTTATGTATTATATATTTTTGAAGACTATGAATTTTAATGAGGAGAGGCATGCACACTACTCAGTAAATACACTAGTACTACTACTAGCCTACGACTATTAAGCCTAGTAGCACCAGTGTGATTTTGAGCCTTGTATCAGCCTTTTGATAATTTTCTTTCATCTTTAGTGCAATAGAAATTATTCCTTCTATCAGAAGAATCTTGCCAAATTTATTCAAAGTGATGATTTTGTAGTCTACAGCCACTATTCTCTGACTCTCAAAAATATATTAAATGTGAGCACCCATTTATCTTGTTTGATCAACCCTAGACTATGCTGCGATAGGACATTACTAGAACCAAAAAAAAAAGAATTGATATGGCGATGTTCGGTGTGAAATAACCAAATTAAGGATTTAATAAGAAAGAAAACAATCAGAATCAATAGGCTATTCAATGGCTCAAATCTGCACAGAAATTATAATGTGCCTCCCAACTCTTATGCATTCCAGCTCCTCATGTTTGACAAGAATGCAAACAATAATGAAATCACATTATCTTTAGTTTCAAAGTAAGCAAAGCACCAAAAATAAATGCAAACGTATTGGATGACGAATAAATAGGTATAGATATAGATAGACCTATATATATGCATTCATAGATATAATGATGATTAAAGTTGGACGGTATAATAATATTATGTGTACTATCATTGGGATTAGGACTACTATTGGTAATATTGTATGTAGTAGTAGGAGAACTACCATTAAGGAACACTCAAATAAAATTACTAATGGTGGTGATAAAACTACCACTAGTAGTTTGGTAATTACCCCTAACATCTACAACAAATATTTGATGGGTAGCTAGTATTAGGTCAAAAGGCCCCAATTGTGCTATAATAATGGACCAAAAAAGGGAGTGCTATAGCATCACCTAAGGTATCCATGAAAGAAACAAGTCGGTGCAACCTAGGTCATATAGATCTAGGTCATGTGGAGTGGTTCGCGTCTCTTTCCTTGACAAAAAAGTTACACTACCTTTGATAGTAACTACAAAGATTGCTGCCATAGTGCCGTAGAGTAGCCCCTAGGTTGCACCATCATCCCTTTTTGCTTTTGAGCCATTAAGTTTGATCCACTGATTTTATGTAGAATTATTCTACTATATGTTCACATGTCCTTAATAGGATCTTGATATAATCCCTTCCATTGTAAGTACTTTTACTTCAAGTTTCACATATCCTTAA